>NC_089317.1:23726659-23900147 GCF_036669915.1 Pocillopora verrucosa
ATATGCTTCCCTTGTGCTATATACACGGATTTGTCGTTCTTAATTACTAAAGAAATTCCGAGGGTGTGACTCAATTACTCCAAGAGAGAATATCCAAGTAGGTTACAGAAATGGTTCGCGAATTGTAAACTGTTAATATGTTGACAAAATTTCCCTAAATTATGGTGCCGGTACGAATCTATCATTCATAATCGCTTATGAAATTCCGAGACTAAACCTCAATGAATTTAACAGAAAATATCCAGGAAGGTTACAGAAACAGACTATCAAAAACCGCTCTTGAATTCCATAACTGTAAACAACAATTATTTAAGCGAACCATGTGCTTACCAGCGCACTTGTGAGGTCAAATTGCTAGAACCCCGTTTAATTGCACGATCACAGCTCGGACGCTTCTTACAAAATGTGAAGACTACAAATTTTAGAGATTAATTTATCAGTTTCCAGCATAAGGAAAATAATATCGTATCGCAAGCATGTTCATCATAACACCTCGAGATGTTGAGCGAAGAGAAAGTGGCTCCATGTTTTGTGACAAACCATTTCCTGAAGTTCGAACGAATTGAGTAGAAAGCATGAAAACATAGCGCTGAAAAGTACGACAACCAAACGATTAAATTCACTCATTCCGCTGTAGAACCATCTCCATTTTACCCGTGAGTTTGTTTGCACCACACATTTGCGGTCCGTAATTTGATTCTCAGATGTTTGACGGGTTCTCACATGACAATATCGTCAAAATCAAATTACCGCGTTAGACTTAATGTAAACATGAAAATCGCTTACTCAATCCCATTTTATTTTAATTTTAGGAAAGGCCATCACTTCGTTCTTAGCGTAAAACAACACATCTTCGGCAAAGCGCAAATTTTTCAAATGAACAGAGTAAATCCTGCGATAATTAACTGAAGAGAAAAAAAAAGTAGAAACTTGCGCTCGCCGTTCGACATCATTTGAAAACTTTCTAGGCAAAACAAAATACGTAAGATAACTTCTTTTCCCATAACACCACGACGGTATTAAACTTTCAAACGAAAGGACAAGAAATAACTTGAAGAATACGAACACTATGCAATATTATTCGAGCGATGAACCGGCGTAAGATTTTTTATGCGATGAATGTCAGAGTCAATGTTTCACCGAAACGTGATCAGTTGAATTCAAAACTGAAGCTAGTATCAAACGACGATTGGAAAAAAAAATTTCTTCTCTTTGTTGATGACCTCTTTTCAGTCTGTTTTCAGAAGCGACTTTGTATTTCCTTCTCGCGTTGCTCTTTGCTAGAAACTCGCCTTTTTACTTATGCCCTTTATTGTTCTCTTTCGTGTTCCTCTCGCCATATTCTGCCTATTTTGGCGTCCTTTGAAACTTTCTTGCGCGATTTTCTGGACTCGCTTTACGTCGTTTACTTGTTGCTTTCTTTGGTCACTCTGTCTCTTTATATCCAGCCTATTTTCAATTAAAACCCTCTCTCCACGAACTTGAATTATAACAATTTCCTCCGGTTGACAAAGCTTAAACTCTGCTGGTATTGTTGTCTTACGAGTTGTTTAGAAATTGCAAAATACTTAGAACTACTGTTCAACTACATCCTGACCAGTTTGATTTCCCGCTCACAACGTGGGTGGCAAATTTCATCTACTAGCTCACGTGAAGCCCTCGTGCAATGCCTAACCGTGTGTCCGCAGTACGCTACACTGCAGCTCGACGTTCGAGTATGCGCACTTTATCGTCATCTGACGGTGTCTCTTGGCGCACACTGATAGGGGTATCCAAGTTACGCACGCAATTGCGCCTGCGCATTACCTTCTCCCTCCCCTTCCATTACGTAATGACTAAGATAGTGCCCGTGGTACAGTTGGCCGCGCATGCTAAAAGTAGCACCTTGTACGGTCGTATGGTCGTACGGTCGTACGGTCGTACGGCCGTACAACCAAATTTTTTCGGCTTGATGGGGTACTACTATTTCGTATAGTTATGGGGCTACGCTCTGCGAGCTCCGCTATAAGTATTTGCATGGAAATAAACAGTTGCGCTCTCAACCTTAAAAAGTTCTGGACTATTCTTGAATAAGGACAAATTTACCCCGCTCAAGTAGTTGTTCTTTTGTATCGTGTGAATTTTTTAGGCTGATTTAGGTCATTTTAGCTCGGTTTTAGTTCATATGTCTTTTCCTTTACATAGTCATTTCCAATATACGGATGTGATAAATGCCAACCGAATTAATTTACCGGAAAAAAACGCTGAACATTCGCTCCGGACGCTCCTATCAAGCATCACGGGCGATTATGTTACTTTACGCTCGTGTTCCACATTCCAGGAGTCTTGTACAATGAATTCCAGCCTAGAGGTTTGCCAAGAGCCTTCGGATGAGGCGTTATTCGGATAGCGCGCGCGGTAGCCAAACCTTTAGAGCTTTCAAATTATTGTTCAATCATTAACACTTTGGGTAAGTGATTGCTGATTGATCCTAATGACATTGCATACCCTTGTGCTAGTACTGTGAATGTGACCACAATTAAAGTTGAACGTCAAGGACAATTAAACATATTTCTCTTTATACCTGAAAACGAACTTTTAGACAGTGTTTAGGTCTTTTAGGTTTTTTTTTCTTATCACTTTTCTTTTACCCAAAAAATATCGGTTCCGGAGGTTCGCGGTCTGTTGATCCACAGTCTAGTAACCTCCGTCTGGAGGGACTCAAGTCTGACGTGTCAGGAGTATCACATGCTTCCCAATCGCAGTATTTGAGAATTCCTCACGAAAATGCAAATATACCGTTTAACTTAGCGCAACAGACCAGTAAATAACCATTTTAGTGTGGCTTTAACGAAGTGAGCAGCTAACGAAGAGTCTAAAGAAATGAAAACTCAATGGAGAATAATATATAGGCGCACGCAGATATGGTATTTCACTTCTCGTGTTCAACTCGCTATCCAACTTGGTCGCTACCCTCACACGTGCGATGTTGAGTTGAACACGAGAAGATAAATTTCTACTTCTCCAAATAACCATGTATTAATATTTTCGTTAGAATAACACCATGGGCATTAACGGACATGTGACGCGAATTTCGGTTGAGTATGTTTGACACCGGAGCAAGTATCTTACGGTTTAAAGGAGTAAGTTTCTAGAGAAACTGTGATGCTGCGTCGCTGGGAGAGTATAACAGGGTAATTTAGTGTAATCAACTGAGTCGATAACGTAAATTGGCCACCGTACAGAATTTGAAGGCTGACGTTTCTAGCGTTAGCTCTTCGTCAGAACAATTAACGAAGGGCTAACGCTCGAAACGTCAGCCTTCAAACTCTTAACGGTGGCCAATTTACGTTATCAACTCAGTTGATTACACTATATTACCCTGTTATGGTACGGCTATGTTTTATGATGGTCAGCAGTTAACTTGTCTAACATATACGGCTACAGACCCGCTAACGAACAGGATAACATTGGGAAGTGCTTTTGATATTTTATAGATAAATACTGCATCTTTAGCTGCCTTCATTATATCCAATGTTGCCGTGAGCCTCAGTAATTAACCATTAGATAATACTCTATGAATCTGCTTTATCCAAAGGAGGAGATGTCATCATCGTTATCGGGGGAGATGACAACTACAAAGGTGACGACGAGGAGAATCGAAAGGTTATTTCACTTTGGGCGAAGAGGAAAGTTTCCTCACAGTTCGGCGAAGAGTGTCTTGATGATAGAAAGAGCTTCCTCTTTTCTTGGAACAAACAAACACATTGGCAGAAATATTGGACAAGATGGCGGCCGCGCTTGCTCATTTCGTCCATAATGGCGTTCAAATAATATAAGAAACTGTAGGGAAATTTGTAAAATTTCTGAAATATAACAATCAGGAGCACATGGTCCCGTCCGCTCTCGATCGAGACATATTCAGTACTGATTCTGCTATTCATCAAACCTCTCAGTGACTCGATAAATAAAAACCACTTACTTCTCGAGCCAGTTCTTTTGTCATTGTCCATTGACCTAAGTCGCCATACAGTTCTTCAAAATCCGTCGTTCTCCATCCCAAACACTCGCCTATTACAGGAAAGTGCATAAATGAAGTCAACTGCTCTCGATCGAATTGACTGCTACTGAGTTCGAAGCGTCCAAATATCCTGAAAAATTGCCATTTCCTCCCATCGAAAAACTTCCCAACGCGCTAGAATATCCCTTATTTTCCATGTTGAGTAAGTGACGAGACGCCATGTTGAAAACTATGACTGAAATGGTTTAACACGAACAAAGCTGATCTTCGAATCGTCGGCCATATTTGTCTATGTTCTTGCTGGTAAATAAATTAGTTCGCAGGTCCTTTTAGGAATAAAAATATGCCAGGCGTTGAATGCAAATTCAGTCATCTTAGCGCGAAAATTTAATAAAAGCAAATCAAAATTCTGACATCATGTCATCGCTCTACCTCGAAAAATCCCGAAGATTTACTTGCAGGTCTTCTTTTCTTTTTCTTTTCATCAAATAGAAGATCTGCGGTGCTTAAATTGTGTAAGTCATGGTACGAAACACGCTTCTCTGCAGATCAAGCCGTGATCGCCGCCATATTGAATTCTCTTGATATGCTATTGTTCCGGAGTGTAATACGTTATACCGCTGATAATTGTTAGCGGGCTCGAAATGTCCTTGATTTCTGGCGATGATATCGAGCGATTCACGAACAAGCTCTACAGCATCACTTTGACCCAAACAAGAAAGGAGAAAAGTTCGATTATCAGCGGCAATTTCCAAACCAAGAAACAAAACCTAGACCTGAATTGGGAGCAACATTAACTGAATTAGAAATTCCGAAAGAGACCGAAAACCCAAAATCCCCCAAAAACACATTCAAAAGTTCCTCGCGTCGGGATGAAGCCACCTCTGCAGTAGTAGCGGTAAAAGGAAGGCAGACTGATACTTACGGTATTGGCGTCAATAGTGCTGAGTGCAGTGGCAGACACAGGAAGTTGGTAGAACCTTCATTCAGTACTCAGAGTGATGGTGCTGGAGAAAACCTATTGTCAGTCTCTGGAGAAATCAAAGGTTAGAACTAACGTCAATAACAGTATAAAGGGGGAGATTTTTCATTTCGGACACATGCAGATCCCAAAAAAACACATCTGAAGTTAGCACATTTACGACAGATGTATACTTAAGATTGCGCGATGCTATTAATCAAAAAACCTAAGTCTCACAATCGCGCAACACTCATTTTTTAAAATTCGCATAAAACAACTATCTTCGCCATCGAAGATAGATGCAAACTATACTAGTACTTAGCTGAAGTGTGACTTTTCCATAACTCATTGACCCATGAAATTCTGTTTACTCAGCTCGTGTCCAACGTGTTGACCGCTAGGCAACCTTACCTCGCATAGTTAAGAAACTGTCAAAACTAAATTCTTTACAAAGCAGTATGTTTGGTATTGAATCAGTCTTGACTAAATTGGCGGGAGGGAAGCTTAAGGAATACAATATTCTTCAGTTTTTAACATTCTCTAAACTATGGTGAAATATACCGTAAGGGTTATAATGCGGACTTAAATCCTTTCACACTCTCTTTTTAACAGTCCTGAGGGTCATCCTCTTGGTTTGCTATCACAACTTCTTTCATTCATTAGTGAAGGTCGGTAGTACATACAACGATTTCATCGCACGAATCAATAGAGTGGAAAAGGAAGATTTTTAACCACTGTTGGGGAATGAATGGTATAGAATTATTTAAACATTTTTTCTGTTTTTAAGATGAAACAAGAGTTGAATTGCGCATTGCAACGACTAACAGCGTGAGCCAATGCGCCTCAAGACATTGCTTGTCTTTTGTGTCAGTAATCGATCTAATTTCTTTGTAGTAAGATTTATGTTTTAATTAGATGTAACGTGATGCGACATTGATCATGAATCGGTCGCTTTTCCGTTAATTTTCCTTTTGAAATGCTTATCGAAATAAATGAGCCCATTCGAATGTAATTTCTCACATAAATGGATTCAAGACATTCTGCTTTGCTCTCAGAATTGTTTGTAGGCGTGCTTATGAATCATGGTTGTTAAGACTTCCTCAACCAGTACTTGCCGAGTCGTAATTGGCCACCCGAGGATTTAAGAATGGTCTTCAGAAACCGAGAGCCAAATTTTTTTCCCACAACGTTCCCTTTGGTCGTCTTTCAGGAACAACTGACAGTAATTCTATGAGAGAGTTTTTTTAAGACCCTCTTGTACTACCCATCAGAGTTTCAAGTGTTTGTTGGGATTGCGTGACTCATGTGGCGACAGGCTTTCTCGGAAACATTGCGAAATCGTCTTTTTATAGAGGGGGATTTATAATAATAGCTACGTTCACAGCGCGTGAAAAATGATGACTTGAATATGTCACAGTCAAAAAAGCGAGTTCATTTACTCAGCTGTGGTAATATAGGTGAAAGCCTGAGACTCTCGTGGCTACAGCGTTGATGTACGGTTTAAGTATTGAAAGCTGTTCATTCCCCAACACATCGACGGACGGGTGGGCAAATTTCCGTGTAGAGTAATAGGCTAAAGTAACAGAATTTGTAAGGAGAATTTCACATCTCTTTTTCGAAGACAATTTAAGGACTTAAATAAATATTTTTGTAGATAAGCCAGTGCTGAACTTAAATTGCTGCCCTGGAATGACTAACCACCGAAGTTCGACTGTAGCTGTTACCGACACATCTGATTTTCACATTTGCTGTGATGTTCATACCTGTAGATGTAACATAGCATAAATATGTATTTACCTTCTTAAATTTATAAATTTTTAACACCTGAGATCTAGGAACAGAAGAGTTGTAAGCTCACACTTACTATGGACTGTTTGGGACCCTGGTTGCTGCAACCCTTTTGTAGGTCAAGTTTCCCTCAAGTAATTTTGAAATATGAAATTAAAAATAAAATCACCAAATTTTTTCCACGGTCTCTCTGTTACGCCGTTCAAATTCAGTTTGGCCAGCTGCTCGGTACATTTTAAAGAGTCTTAAAAGTCAGATAAATCTGACCAGCCCCTACGCTACGTTGGAAGCCAACAAATTTCCTTGTTAGCCACCTCTTCGTTTGTTGTTGAGCGAGGATCTTAATGAGATGAGAAGTATACCGTAAAAAATACAAGACTTTAACCTTCAGTTGTTAGCAAAGCCCGCCAACATTAACCGCAAAATTAAAATATCTCGGATAGTCTTACTTCAGTAATAAACAGAAATCAAGGTTTCCTGCTCAAAAGCCGAGTCATGATCAGCAACAACGTTGATTTCAGGAAATTTATTTTATGTATCAGTCCTCTTGTTCACATTATTTTACGGCTAAAAAACAGAAATGACGTTGCTCTGGAGACACTTCCGGTGTTGTAAATCGTTACCCGTGTTTTTAAGGATGACCTTATTTGATCATAATAACTCTTTTTAAATGAACAGTTATATAATTGAGAATAATTATTTTCGTAAGTTTGCGGTAAAAATTTGACGTCGCTGAGCAGCATAAAATTGTTGGTATGAAAGGTAATGTTTATATACTTAGAGCTACTTTTTGACTTTTTGTTTTTTATGCCGAAGTCCGTTTTTATATCTTTGTTTCTGTGCGATAAGTAATGTGTTATGACCCGTTATGAGTATGCACTGTTGCGTGACTTTTGCGACGATTTGAGTGACAGGCTTTCTCGGAAATATTACGCAGTTCCCTTCTTCACTAAGACGAATTTGAACATTCATACGAAATCTGCAAGAGTTTCATCAGTAGCTGTGTTCTACACAGAGAAGATGTTGCAGTCGAAAAAGCGAGTTCACATTTTTAACTGTGACAACACTTACAAGTTAGAGCCTGTTGAGAAATTGCTCGAAGAAACGAAGAAGAAATTGCCGGAGAAATTGAGCATCCATGTTGAGCCTGTAGAGAAGCACTCATTCAGACTTGCTCAAATGTCTGAAATGGTCGAGAAAATCCGAACCCTAGAGATGGATATGGCCTTCTTCGTGGTTCATGCGAATGAATCTCGACTCTCGATCAACGAAGACAACGCTGGAATTGGTTACGCCAAGATATACAGAGCTTTATTGCAAGCGACAGGTAAGAAGCGGAAGTATTTTACTCAAAGTCATTTTTTCGAACGCATTTCATTACTCTTAATCACGCATTTTTCAGTCGGCAAGCTGGGCTATCTTTGAGAAAGGTAGTGGCGACTTAGTGCAAACCTTTTCTATATTTCCTAAACAATAGCCTATTAGACATCAGACGTGAAAGCGAAAGTAAATAAGCATAGATTAAGGTCGACGGTTGCTCCCTGACGTGGCAAAATGCGAAGACTTGTTTTACGCAGCTGCGTCAGAGTCGTAAACACTCAGAGTGAGTTTCCTGTCTGAAGCGTCTGTTTCGTTTACTAAGGCGAAGGTTTTTTGGCTAAAGGGGGTTGATCTTGCCTTTTGAAATTTCAGTAGCTTAAAGTCTAAAACCATTCCTCTTCCTCGGTCCGGAAACACGGTAAATTATTTGCATTTTTTATCTTGATTTGAGTGAGTACGTACTGATAAAGAGTAACTTACACGTTTCTGCCGGATTAAACATATGATTTAAACCAACATTAACTTTCAGGGAAAACCGAGCAGAACTGGAAATAGACTTTGATCCATGCTTTGAAGTCTTTATGCTTCTATGTATTCTATTCTATATATTCTATTATGGCTGAGGGAATATTAAAGTTATTGGCCTGCAATGATAAATGTTATTCAAAGGATCAATTCATTGAACAATAATGGAGTCTTCCAAAGCTGTTAGGGCATCTTCAAGAAATTTAAATGGATTGGAGAAAGACTTCATCTCAGACAAAGCAAGCCTTTAGTCAGCAGTTTCCTTTCAAAATGCATGCCTTTCTTCAAAAGTCCTTTGCCATTTTATCGCTCGACTTTAAGGGACACTGAAATAGCTAAGATTATTTTTGAAAATTGTTTACGTAACAGAAGACGAATCTAGTGTTAATTGTTTTTTTTAACCAAGAGTAAATGTTTCTTCTCTCCACCATATATTGCATTGTATTCATCCTCTCGTGGATAACTGATCATATCCACGTTTGCAAATAAAATTAAGGCAAGTTTAAGTAATGAAGAAGAGGTCTGGAGGGCCATTGCATTACACAAGTCGCATATGTCAGGTGTATTTAATGCAATTGTTGTAGGCGATTCGTGAATTCATATTAAATGACTTGAAGACAAGTGGACAAAAGATGGCTTCTGTAACCTTATGCGCCTTGCCAATCAAGAGCAATGTTTCATATTTTAAATCTGGTTATCAGGTCAGGAAGGAATTTGTTTTGAGTATGTCTGACACGGGAGCAAGTTTTTTAACATTTTGGCCATAAAATTACATACATTACATGGGATAATATTGTTACGCTTCCGAGTTACATTTGAATTTTCTTTGTCAACAGGAGGAGATGTCATCATCGTTATCGGGGGAGATGTCAATTACGAAGGCAATGACGAAGAGAATCGAGAGGTTATTTCACGTTGGGCGAAGCGAAAAGTTTCCTCACAATTCAGCATAGAGTATCTTGATGGTAGAAAGAGCTTCATCTTTTCCTGGAACAAACAACATCGAGCGATTCACGAAGAAGCTCTGTTGCATCACTTTGATCCAAACAAGAAAGGACAGAAGTTCCATCATCAGTCGCCATCTCCAAACCAACCATCACAAGCAGAACTTCCATCTCAAGCAACATCTCTAGAATTTAAAAATCCCCAGAAACTCAGAAATCCTACACGTTATGATGAAGCCACTTCTGAATTGACAGCGGTTGAAGAAAGGGAGATTGATTTACACCGTGGTGGCGACATTGGCTCCGAGCGCAGCAGAGGCAGGGAGTTGACAGATCCTTCTTTCAGTAATCAGAGAGACAGACAAGGAGATCTGGATTATTCACAAAGGAATTTGTTAGAAGTTAAAAGTGTCCATGTTCAAAATACCCAACAGCTAGTGCGGGCATCACAATTCTCAGTGGAATCCCCTCCCGTTGTTTTACTGAGAGGTTTCGCTCGTTATGGAAAGGTACCTGATCAAATAGGCGACCTTCAAATATGGGACCCCGAATTTAAAGTTCCCGATGACATACAAGAGAGGCTGCTCAAAAAACTCCGCAACACACCTTTGATTGGAGTGATAGTCATTAAACACAGTGATGGCAAAATTGAGTGCTTTACTGACACAAATTTAAAAGAACTTTCGTTAGACGAGGAAGTACAGCTTGCTGACGATGAACAACTCATATTGAAAACTCGTGTTCGCAACGGGGAGGTGTCTTTTGAAAACGCCGCTGTACAATTTAAGTATGGAAACAAGTGTATTCCGCAACACATTATCGATGGTTTCAGAGCTCAAGATAAAAAGCCTAATGGGGATCTGTACATCATTTCAAATGACTCAGAACATTTTCGATGTGTAGTAAAAAGTGGAATTGATTTTAAAAAAGTGATAAGAATAGCATTGGAAGATCTAGGTCTTCCATGTTTAAGTCACCGTTACCAAGTCATTGGTAATGATTCAGTATATCATTGTCTGTTTTAAGGGTTTACGGTCAAGTCGCCCGAAAGTCATCTCGCCCGAAGTCATGTCGCCCGAAACCAGAGTCATGTTGCCCGAAATTCAGAGTCATGTCGCCCGAAATTTTATCGAATGTTTAAACTTGAAGAAAAGTAACATCTTAAGTAAATCGCAAGGAATAAACTCGTAAAATGTTGACTCGTGAAACTCAGGTTGTTCGTTTCGCTGTCGTTTGATATCACGGAGATAGCAATCCTAAAATAGAACACGAAAAAAAAAAATAGTAATATCAGTTACAGTATGGTTCTAACTGTTGTTGTTTTATCTGTGGAAGCATTCTGTTTCGAACGAAGGTTCACATCACCGCGATTGGAATATTGGAAAACACCGCCATCTTGAATACAGTAATACATACGGTTAACCGGATCAACATTTACATGCGACTGGCCGACGAAACAAGGAACAACTGAACAAGTAGCGATAATTTATGCCGCGTCCGATCCCAAGGGGAATGATGCTAACACGCCTTGTTCGCGTGGTTAACAATAAACAAAAAAAGACCTCTGTAAAAGTTTCGGGTTGTTTTTTATACGAAAAATCAAACGAAGAGAACTTAATGTATTTTTCTGATATGTGCGAAAAATTCTGATAGTGTTCCGCTTATAATTACTAGAATCTGCATTGTAGAATGAGCAGTTTAGTTCATAGCAACGAACAACGATATTTAGGCGAGATTTAAGTCTTTGTTTTACGTCATATTCGCATAGGTTAGCGGACGAAAACATTTTACGAGTCAACATTTTACGAGTTTATTCCTAAAGAATAAGTCAGTTTGCCGCCTTCCAACCGCAAGAACCTCCGTACCACAAGAAATAACTGCGGCTTTCAGCGACCAATCTGTCTTACTTGTTGTGAGTTTTACATATAGCAATTATGATGACATTATTTCATCGTAACGTAACTTATTTTTCGTTAACTGTCCTTTTGAAATGCTTATCGAAATAAGTCTCTATCAGATGTAATTTCGCATAGGTACAATGTTAAGGTATTTAGCCTAATTCATATTATTATATAGACTTTCATCGTGATTATTTCAACTTTTTCTGTGAGTACTTGCGGTGTGCTAAATTTTTACCCGAGGATTCAAGAATGGTATTATTTTATAGATTAGATATCATTTCACGTGCACGGGGCGCTAAGATTTCCTTGCCCATTACTTATCTACAAGTAAAAAAATTGCAGTTATATTCTCACATCACTGAGCAGCCGTGCCAGCTTATAGCTTCGAGACAAACTGTTTATAGACTTGAAAGCGATAGCTTTTTTGTGTTTTATTAAAAGTCTGTTTTTGTCGATTGTCGGAAGCAGCTGTTTTCTGTGAGATAAATTTGTTTGGACTCACCATGGGTTTCTAGTGTTCCAATATTGTGTTGGGATTGCGTGACTCATTTCGATCAGAAAAGTGACAGGCTTTCTCGGAAACATTGCGCAAGCAGTCGTCTTCCTCTCAAGGCGATTTGAGAAAATTCTGACGTTTTCTTCCAGGATTATAAAACAGCTACGTTCAAAGCGACAGAAAAGCCATAGGTAGAAGATGTCGCAGTTGAGAAAGCGAGTTCACCTCTTTAACTGTGATAATACGTACAAGCTAGAGCCGGTCGAGAAATTGCTTGACCAATTCCGCATCCATGTTGAGCGTGTAGAGAAGCACTCGTTCAGACTTAACAAAATGTCTGAAACGGTAGACAAAATAACAACCTTAGAGATGAATATGGCCTTTTTCGTTGTTCATGCGCATGAATCTCGACTCTCGATCAACGAAGACAACGCTGGCATCGGTTACGCCAAGATATACAGAGCTTTACTGCAAGCAACGTGTAAGGAGCGGAAGTAGTTTCCCTGTTTTTTCTTATTTCAAACACATGTGCTTCCGCTTAATTACACATGTTTCGGCTAGCAAAGTTCTGTTTAGGAAAGGCACTGGTTATTCGGTCATATCTGCTACAAAACTGTCATATATCTGCTACAAAACTGTCATATATCTGCTACAACAAAGACTCTTCATGTTCAGATATCGTAGTTGAAAGCGAAAGTATATTAGCATACTTAGATTGATATCTTATTTTGATCAAGTTCGACGGTTGCTCTCACGTAGCCGGTGACAAACAGCGACCAACCGTTTCATGCGGCTGCGTCAGAGTAATACTCGAAGTAGGGTTTCTGTTCGACGTTTCTGTTCCTCAGTTATCGACTCTCAGGAGTGGGAGTACCCACATAAAGGGGAAGTGATACTAAGCGTTTTTACACGAGTGCAAATAAAATGTTCGAGGTCTGGAGGAATTGTTGCTCGATTCAAATACATTTACTTATGCCCGATAACGTTGATAACTGTTTACCTACATATGATTTTTTACCAGCAGTTAGATATAACCACCAAAACGGGGATATATGCTTTTTTAACGGCGTAAAATTCATCTGAACAATCACTCTATGATGAAGATATTTAAATCAATTATCTATATGTTGATAGAAAAGGACTTAAATTTATCTTTATTGTTCTGGATAACATGATGTTCTCTCGACTTTATGTTCACTTTTACTTACCCTTTGGTCAAGTAATATTTAGCTTTATTTTGGCTTACGTGTAGCCGTACCCTCCCACCCCCCCCCCCCCCTTTCAAGGTGAAACGGAAGCGAGGGAACGTTTACGAAAACCTGACACTAATCGTGTTATGTGACGTCACTCTAATCTATGCAAAATTATTGTCCAACTTGATAGGTTATCGAGATAAACAGCAAAATTGAAGTAAATCAATATATTTTCCATTTTTCGGGTAAAATTGTAGTGCAGCGTCCGAGTTCAAATATATACTTTATTTTAAAGATGTAGGAAAAAATTATGAGCGATTTTTGGTAAAGATTAAGAAGAGGACGTGTTCGATCGGCATCGCGCTTACGGAACTAGATTTCAACATCCACGCGGTTTCTGTTTGCTTATGTATACTGTGCATAGGGGAAATTGAAAGCAATTATATATATTTATGGAAACGGACTTAAATTTATTTTAATTGTTCCTGAAAAACATGATTAAAACATGAATTTTTGTTAATTTTTATGTACCCTTTGGTCAAGTGATATTTAGCTTTATTTTAGCCTAAGTGTGACCATACCTACCCCGTCCCCCACCCCCAAGGTCAAACCGAAGCGAGGGAACGTCTACGAAAACCTGACACTTTGAACATGTCTTGGTCTATTTCGTGCAATATACATTTTTTTCAGATAAATTTTGTTGAGACACAATAATGTTACACTTATTTACATTTGAATCTGCTCTATCCAAAGGAGGAAATGTCATCATTGTTATCGGGGGAGACGACAACTACAAGAGCGACGACGAAGAAAATCGAGAGGTTATATCACGTTGGGCGAAGAGGAAGGTTATCTCACAGTTCGGCGAAGAGCATCTCGATGGTAGAAAGAGCTTCATCTTTTCTTGGAACAAGCAGCATCGAGTGATTCACGAACAAGCTTTGCTGCATCACTTTGACCCAAACAAGAAAGGACAAAAATTTGGATATAGGTCGCCACCTACAAACCAACCTTCAAGGCTAGAACCTAAATGGCGAGCAAATTCTACAGAATTAGAAAATTTATGCGCTTCCAAACATTCTCCACAAAATAATGAAGCTGTATTTACAATAAAAACGGTTAAGGAAAAGCAGGCTAGTGCACACTTTACTAGCTTCAGTAATACCGAGACCAGCAGCAGAAAGATAGTAATTGATAATAAGAGACACAGTTCCATGGAAACACCATCTTCAGTCTCTGGCGAAACCAAAGGTGAGAGTAAACCTTGATGAAACAATTGAAACAGAATTTACAATTTTTAACTTCCAGAACGAAGTTACAACAAAATTCGAAAGCACCGTAGCAGTTGGACTACAAAAAATTATTCCCCCCAAGCTTAGAGAATAATTCTTGAAACGAAGTCGAGGGGATTATTCAACAATGTTCACTTCGTCTTCGGTGAATGATTGTTCATTATTACAGGGGCGAGCTACACGCAAACAAGGTCTCGCAATTGAGCAACACTAATTTTCAATTACCTGCAACTAGAAATGAAAACTTGTTCAAGTCAGAATCGACTTATAACTAAGATAACCACCATTCTGACCAACCAGAAGTTTCTATTATTCATTAATAAAGGAAATTTTTTTTGACCGCGGGTCAGGCCACCGTGCTTCATGCAGTTATGAAAATGTTAAAATATATGCCACTTGAATTAACTCTCTAGATATGGCAATTCTCGGCTGTAACGGGCAACGTGAGTCCATGACGGAACTCGTCCAAGCCTTCAGCTATCAGACGGAACTTCCGTAAAATCTCCTGCAGACCATACTAAAAGTGAATCCTCAGAGCTACACCGCTTTCCTGGGAAGATTGGTCAAAACACCCCGCAGCCTGTACTGGCGACACAACTTTCGGTAAACCCTCCTCCTGTTGTTTTGCTGAGAGGTATCGCTCGTTACGGAAAGATATATGATAATTTAGGTGACCATCAAGTGCGGGACCCTGAATTCAAAATTCCAAATGAAATGGAAGAGAGGCTGCTTAAAAAACACAGTGGAACCCCTGTGATTGGAGTAAAAATCATAAGGTACAGTGATGGCAAAATTGAGTGTCGTACTTATCCCAGTTTTAAACCTTTTTCGTTAGATAGGGAAAAATTGCGAGAACCTACTGAAAAACTCGTATTGAAAACTCGTATACGTGAAGGAAAGGTCTCTTTTGAAGACGACGATGTACAATTTAAGTATTCAAATTTTTATATTCGTCAACATATTATCGATGGTTTCCCTCAAGAAGAAAATGGTAAAGTGGTGTGCATCTTTTCAGATAGCGAAGAAAATTTTCGGTGTGTTGTGAAACGCAAAAGTGCCGGTGAGAAAGTTACAGAATTTGCGAATGACCAGTTCTTCCTTTGTTTTCCTAGTTATTTTTAAGGGCTCAGAATGTGCATTTTCTGTTTGTTATTCGGAGTCAAATTAATTACTTGGAACGAATAACATCCAGAGCCTGTTTCCTAAAGCTATAGCTGTGTCTATCAGCCGCAATGAATTTGCTGTTTTGAAATTAAGTACGATATCGCGATTCAAAAAATAATCAGATATTTCTTTACAAGAGCATATAGACTCTTAGGCATATAGGCTCTTTACAAGAGCAACTAGACTTAATACTTACTTACTTTAGTTTCCTCGACCAAAACAAACTTATTTTCACCATGGATATAACATCTCTTTACACTTCATTCCCAATGACGAAGGTCTCCGGGCCCTCAAACATTTTTTCGATCAACGCACTCTTAAGGAACCTAGCTCTGAAACACTACTCCGTCTGGCCGAACTAGTACTCACACTCAATTGCTTTTCATTCGGTGGTAACTACTACAAACAAACTAATGGTGTGGCCAAAATGGGTACTAAAATGGGACCCAGCTACGCCAATCTTTTTGTAGGTTTTATCGAACATCAATTTTTTAGCCAATACCACGACCCAAAACCTGAACTCTACGGCCGCTACATTGACGATTGCATCGGCGCTACCTCCTCTACCAAAGAGGAGCTCACTCAATTTATAACCGCCGTCAATTCCTTTCATCCGGCTCTTAAATATACCTGGGAAATTTCCGACACTTCTTTGGCTTTTCTAGACATCAAAATTTCAATTGAAGGCAACGGCTTATGTACTAGTGTTTACTACAAACCTACATACATGTACATATATACCACCATTCATACATAGTTGCATAACAACATCTCTTTGCCATGTATGAAAAACCCAAAGTGAATGTTTCCTTGTGTGTCATCATCTCCTCCACCACCTGTGGATACTTAAAAAAGACGAACTTTTAAACCACAAAGGTAAAGGGATGGTTAGGATTACGGGACTCTTTTTAATCAGAAAAGTGACGGGCTTTCTCGGAAACATTGCGCAAGCAGTCGTTTTCCTCTCTTAAAAATTCAGACGTATTCTTCCAGGATCCTTAAACAGCTACTTTCAAAGTGACAGAAAAGGCATAGATAGAAGATGTCGTAGTTGAAAAAGCGAGTTCACCTTTTCAACTGTGATAATACGTAGCAGCTAGAGCCTGTCGAGAAATTGCCTGAACAATTCCGCATCCATGTTGAGCGTGTAGAGAAGCACTTGTTCAGACTTGCCAAAATGTCTGAAATGGTAGACAAAATTCCAACCTTAGAGATGGATATGGCTTTTTTCGTGGTTATTGTTTCAAACACATTTACTTCTCCTGAATTCAGTAAACGTGTTTCGGCAAGCAAAGTTCTGTTAAGGAAAGGTAGTGGTTCTTTAGCCTAACACTTTTAATTTTGCTTGATAACGCACTGTTGGGCACCTTAAGTTCCCTTTAGGAAAGGCAGTGGTAACCTTTTAAAATATTTAGGAAAAAAGTGATATATCCCACGACAAAAGCCCGTTAGACATCGGAGTCGAAAGCGAAAGTAGATTCGGGGGTGGAAGCTAAATAATGGGACCTCGATTATTCATTATTCATCGTGTTTTTTCGAATTAAACGTTATTATTTTTTAAATTTTTTTTGGAATCCATTCTTCCCTATTCCTTATTCTAAGCAAGATTTTTCCTTTTCCTCCATACACAAGATGCGCGTACGAGTGGAGTCATGGTGAACATATTTAACTTCTGCGTACCTTTTCTTATCACAAAACTTTGATCATCAAAACAAGTCCTTTTTTGAGACGTAAAATGGTGATCGCGATCCTGATCGATGCCGAAAATCGTTAGAGACAAGAACACAGACAGTGGTTTTCAGAATGGAGTAGCTGTATTATATTATCGTAATCCTTACTTCATGAAGCGGACCCCACTTTAGATTCTTAAAACATTTTCAAAAGTTATTTATTGCGGCAAAACGATACGATTGCGTTACTTCAGTCGACGGCCTGAAGGTCAAACTATGAATTAAGCGTTGACAACTAGACTTTCCTTATTACAGAATACAGGGAAAAATCACATTCGAACTAAACAGAAATTTAGACCTCTTATGACCTTTTATAAAAACTTACAATAAGATCACGTGTTATGCACAAAGTTGATCGATGATTCGAAAAGCGGAAACATCGGAGCATTTAACTTTTTTCCTTTTATTCGGGGTTTTTAATGAATGAGGGCTACAGTTCTCTTTCCTTTAATATTTCACTGTAATTTCTTGTTATCATTTTTTTTATTTTAATGATTAACTTTTTCCCGCTTGTTCACTCGTGGTCATTCGTAGTCATTCGTGGTCACTCGTGGTCACTCGTGTGAGCTTTTAGACATGACCTGTAGTTTTACTTTGCACGTTATTGATTTCACTTAAAAAAAGCTTATGAAGATATATCAGAAAACACATAGCAAAGACAATCGAATAAGAAGGCGGTATTTATTATTCCATTGGCATGACTTCGAGGTTTCCAAAACCAATCATTCATTATTTACTTTTAACTTAAAATCGTTATTCATTATTCAGCTTCCACCCCCGAAAGTAGATTATCATCGCTAGCTTCTGTTTGATCACGTTCGACGCCTGCTCTGTAGAGTGGCAAACAGCGACCAGTTTTCTCATGCAAAAGCGTCACGGTAATAATCGAAGTTTGTTTTTATTAGCTGTTCGACCTTTCTGATCCTTCTTCGACTCTCAGGGGTGAGAATACTCATATAACAGAGAAGAACCTTTGCTTTTTCCTGAGCTCTGTTCAGAGGGATAATCTTGCTTACATGTTTTGTAATTTCAGAAGCTAAAACTCAAAGAGCACAGTCCCTTTGCCGGCTCCGCTATGTGTATAAGTATATTGAAAATTGCTTTTACGTATGAGAAGAATTGAAGCGAGATGCTTATCTAAGAATTATTTTGCTTTTATTGACAACGGCTGAGGTAACATTAAATTTATTCCCCTACAACAGTGAATGATATTCAAAGAAAAAAAAATTATATTCAACCGTAAATCAGCAAGAGTTCTCTTTGGGTAATTTGAAGAATATTTCTTCAGAAAATCTGCGTGTGACCGGATGAAACAGTTAACTGTTTACCTTTGAAAAATGAAAAATTTTCACATTCGAGAAAGGTTGCTTATAAAACGCCGTCATACCCATGACTCTGGAGTAAGAATTATTAGGAATAGTGATGGCGCACTTGAGTGTCATGATTATCAAGATTTTTAAAAAGTTTTTCCTGGATGAGGATATAGAGCTTACTAAAGATGAATTTCTCTTCATGAAAACTCGTATCCGCCACGGAAGGTGTGTGTTGAAGACGTTGATGTACAATTTAAGTTTGGAAATTTTCGTATTCTTCAAGACATTATCTATGGTTTCACAGAAAAGATAGTGCTGACCTGTACATCATTTCAGGAACCGCAAAGAAATTTAGACTCATAGTAAAATGGGAGAGTGCTTCTTAGAGAATAAGAAAATTTATGAATAGAGAATTTCATTTTTCGTCTCGTTCCTTACATAACCTTCAGCACTGGAGAAAATATATTTTATGTTTGTAAGTCAGAGCGAGCTAGAGTACCTGTGGTACAAAATACTCTTTTCGTACCTATTCAGCTTATCATGTGTACAATCCATAGAGGAAAAATTTCAAAGAATTACAACTCGTTTCATTTTCTTGTCTAAAGGTATTCTTATTTTGTCTTAAGTGGTTCCGTAGACTAGTGAAGAGTAAGCGAGTGATGTCATAGAAAACTGTGAAAACTTACGATTGACACTTGCAAAATCTCACACTTTTCTTGTAATAATTGTATTTGTTAGCGTTGAAATACTCTAGAAATAATGTCCAATAGCGCTGTATACCTACCTTTAGTAAGCTCTACCGAGAGTTGTAATACTCCGGTGCTCAAGTAATAAAAAGAGAAATGGAAGTTGCGATTACGATTGAGCCCTACGAAGGAGAACTGTGAGCATCAAGCGAAGATTTCGACGAAGACTGACAAAGACGGTTGCTCACCTGCGGTGTTCAGGCCAAGATTAGAGAAAAAATCTCCCGTTACCGAATGTCTCGTTTGTTGCGTTTGTCTTGTTTCCGTGGCAAAATCCATCTTAACAATGGGTAGCTGTGTTCGTTTCTGTTGTTATAACTATAATTCCTTCGCACCAAGTGTAGAGAATGTTCCACTGATGGTCAGTGCTCTGAAGTTTTGTTGCCGCAGAGAAATTCCCTTAGCGACCGAAAAGCTAACTTTTGATGGCAGCATCGAAAGAATGAGCTTTATCACGAGGCACGATGATTTACGCCGAGTAGTTATTAAGCAGTTTTATCGTGCAAGTTGCTCCTTTCCTCAGAGTTTGCGAAGGCAGAGGCTATCGTCGTCGAGCCGGTCAAACGGAAAACGAGTGAGTTTATAGTCATCTGATCCAAGTTTATCTCAGATAGGGGATTTCAATAGAGGAAAACTTGGTAATTTTGCAATGTTTGCTGTAAATGCACTCGATTCTGGTCTCTTTATCAACCACAGTAACTTGGAACCTTGATACACAAAGGTATAGAGAGCTTTGCTGGAGGCAGCTAGCTTATTGTCTTTTTCGAGTTTAATTAAAAAAGTCGAAAAAAAAAAAAAAAAAACATTTACATGAATATAACTTGTGTTTAAGCACAGGTATCGCACGTTTGAAGCCTACGTGTTTTATATTTCTAATAGTGCGAACGGACCGTGAAAGCGGAAACTATATCAACTGTTTCCGAGCCATCTGTTAATATTTTTATTCCTAACGACAAATTTCTTTTTGGCGACCCCTCTTAATGATTTACTTCTTTAAGTGACGACCTCGAAAAAAGTCGGAGCCTTAATCAAGATTCTTGCACTGCTGAAACACAATTTATTTTTTTCTGCTCTCAATTGAGGCAGACGTAAATTTCACGAATGCTCTTGAAACGAAGAATGAGACAAATGGAACCGTTTCCAAGAATTTAGAACTGATTTTAATACGTTTAATGCGGTTAAGCTGTATTCATATGTATGCTTCTATCGTAAGGTAAACTGGGAAAGAAAAGTAAAATTTAGGAGTGCTTTCCATTGAGTATACGGTTTAAGATTGACCACTAAATAGGTACATATGCATTATGTAGAATAGGGAAAGCTCTTGTAAAAAATTTCGTTGGGTTATTGTCTCTCGTTGAATTAATAATTTATTCGTATCTGCACCAGGAGAGAGAGTTATCGTTGTGGTTAGAGGGTGCAAGCGAAGTAAACGAGTCGATCATTTCGCACTGGGCCAAGGGAAGAATTTAATTGAAATTATTTTCAAATTCTCATAACCCACGTTGCGTTACATACCCTTCGTCACGAATTCTCCTGACAGCCACACAGCTTTACCCATCATGCATTTGCTGCCCGGGTTCCTATTTTTCCTAGAAAACGTTGAAACAAAATAGTCTTCGTATATCGCGATAACTTCTTCCATGATACGTTATTGTTACAAGTTCTGAGTGATCACTACAAAAGGAATAATTTATTTTATGTGGAAGGTATGGAATGTTATTTCCGAATATATAACCCATCGCCATTAACAAGTTTAATACTCGCTTCAATGACAACCTGAAATTATTTCAATTCAGCTTTAGGTAAAGGGACATCTCAGTTTTCAACAGTATCTCTATGATAAATATCATGGCACCGCCTTGTAAATTCCATCTCTTCAACTGCGACCGTGTTTATAAGCTCGACTCCATCGAACATTTGTTGTTGACAACGACAAGGAATCTTGGCATTGAGATATCTGTGAAGCAACACTATTTCACGGTTTCCGAGATAACTGAGTTCAGCGATCAAACGATTCCCACACTGGAGATGGATGCTGCCATTTTAGTTGTCAATGCAAACGAATCTCGACTCTCCATCAACGAAAACACAGAGGGAGGCTACACGAAGGTTTATAGAGCTTTGCTTCAAGCGACAGGTAAAGCGAAACTGGAAGTTGAGTACGACAAGAGTTTAATTTGTATAATCATTATTTCAAAAAGTCTTATGCTAGTCATATTGGTGTAGTTTCTTTAAAATACACACACTAGAGTTTTCTAAATTTTTATATACCAGATATTTTTCAGGTACCATTCCGTTCTTCACCTTTGTAATGTGGCACATTGATTTATCAATGAATTTCAGTGTTTAGTTTTTTGAAATTTAGACGGTCACGCCACGAAATTTATGTTACTGACCAACAGAACATAGCGTTATCTTCAACCTTTCCTAAATTGTTTTACCCACATGCTTTTTAACGACAATATTGGCCACACTATGTCTTTGACAGGATTCGCTTGCGTTTCAATGCGAACTCTGCAGTATACAAATAGTATTAAAATTAAATATTTTGAAAACTTTGATTAGAAAAATTGGAGGAAGCTGTGACGGCTGTGTTCGCAGGTTACCGTAAGTAAGTTTTAGCGATTAAAATATTGACAAACAAAAGATACAAATAAAAGTTTTGCCGTGTCAGATATTATGAAAGTTGTGCAACAAATGCAGAATCATTTGACCTTACTTTCGATATTTGTGATTCCTACCTCTTTCTCAACCTAATGGTTCGTGATCCATATGCAACTTTTTTCAAAATTCATGACTCATGTTTTCGCTATATCACGCGATTTACGATTCCTAAGTTTTAAACACTTAATAAATTTACCATTCTCTCTAATTTGACCGCGTTGACTTATGATTCCGCTTCCGAACACGCAGATTTTAGCAACATGGCCGGATTGGAACAGTAGCGTGACCACGAAAGTCACGTTTCTGACGAGCGAGCAAGACTTAATTCATTACAAGGCCATTTTAATATAATTATGTGATTTTTTCAATTTTTTCTTGTCAATTAGACGGAAACGTGATCGTTGTTATCGGTGGGGATGACAATTACAGGAACGAAGAGGAAGAGGAAAGAGCCGTAGTCTCGCGTTGGGCAAGAATGAAGGTACGTTCCCAGTTAAAGGAGGAATTCCTCGACGGACGAAGAAGTTTCGTCTTTTCATGGAACACGAAACACAGAGAAATTCACGAGCAAGCATTGAAACACTTCTTTGATCAAAGCAAGAAAGGACAAAAGTTTGAGTATGAGCCACCAGGGCATTCCGAGCTTTCTTTAAGCGATCAAACAGCTCCGCCAGCACGAGGTACAGAACCAGCGCACCAGCTCAAGCTTCAACGCTCCGCCACCCTTCCCGAAGGGAGAAGTAGACAAGAAATAAAAGACCGGTGGGATCAGCCAAGTTTCTTGCAAAAAGATTACACAGTGACAAGGCAAAGAAGTGTGGATTTTCACGCTAGTCAGCAACCTAAGCTGAACGTACACCTCGATCCTCTTGCGGCAACCGCTGTTTCAGCTTCGGATTATGGATGCTCATCACTAGGGGACCGATCTGAACAGAGCAGAGTGCAAAGGGATACTACCACGAAGGAAACACGTCTGGTCAAAGGTGAGAACTACTACGACAGATTACATTTAAAAAAAACATGAACGAGAATCATGATCAAGACAGTTACAATAGCCACAAAAATAAGTATTAATACCAGAAAAAAGATAACAAAAACGAAGCTGTCAAAAGAAACAACAATTACAACAACAACGCTAGCACCACGAGACATTGACAATATTAACCACAACAGAGGAAATTCCACCTGAGCCAAAAATGACCGATGGCGATGTCAGCAATGGCATCTAAAACCATGCTCAAGAAAAACCAAAAAAATTTGAACTATTTAAATCCATTATGACATGAACATCAGTAAAGCTTTGTAAGATAGTGGTGGCAATTTCTTAGATACCTCCTAGAGGTTTACAACCTTTTCTCCTTTTAATTTTTGACCCTAAAAATAACGTCAAACACAAAAAGATGTGGCTGCATATTCTGAATTGGCACTATTACACAACAAACCGCAACAGCTCTCAGTACGAAGAGATACCGCCATATAAGGGGAACGTGAAGTACAAGGTAAGAACAACGGGACTCTCTGAAAAAAGACAACACTGGACACCCATGAACGACCACTACGAGAGCAATATGTACCTTTACAACGACTTCAACAAAAGCAACAATAAGTCCTAAAGACGCTGTTTCATTGGTGTCTCGTAGTCTTCATATCACGATTTTTAACCTTATCAATCAATTTTTAATCCTGACTCGATAGCAGCTTTTTTTGTGAACTTCATATATTTTTACATATAAAATGATATTAGGTTCCTTTGAGTCGTACATGCATGGTTACAGCAAGTGCCAGAAACCCAAACAACGCACTTTGTGGTGGAAGTGCGAACAATGAAATGAAGCATTTAGGCAAGTATTTGAAAGTTTAGCATTTATTTAAGTGCTGGAAGTGCGAACAACGAAGTGAAGCTTATAGGCATCTACTAATTTAACGTTCAAGTTAACATAATTAGACAAGTGGAAGTGCAAAAGCGGAATTGAGGCTTTTTGGCAAGTATTTCAAGTTTAGCATTTATTTGACTAAAACTGATTGATCTTTTAAAAATAAGTGTTGTAAAATGGTTTTGGGTTGTGCAAAACGAAGTTTTAATTACTGTTTGCTTTTATTCTCTAGACTTAGTAGTCCTCGGCTGTGATGTGTCACCGGCAACAATCCAGGCTGTGAAATCAGTACTCGATGACCTTTATCGTAGGATAAGGCTGCCAGAATGTCCCCAAGTGGAACGTTATTCATTAGCTGACATCAAATCATACTTAACGAGATGCACTCCTAGGTTTTGTATTCTAGTGGTGGATACAGATACGTCTCATAAATACCAGCAGCCTGAGTTGGAAGAAATTCTCAGGACAGCAGCTGATGTTGTTGGTAAGAGGATCTGTTGCGGTAGCCTGTTTATAAAAGTTCAGAGAATCATTTCTTTGTAGTTGAAATATTTTTGTGTAGCAAATACTCGTAATAGTAAATACTCACAATAGCAAATGTGTAGATGAAATAAACTACTTGAGAACATCATCCAATAATTAAAAAAGGCCAATAGACACGCTTAGTGAGCTGTCAGTCTCTAACTTTCGTCATGCTTTTACACTTAACTAGCGAATCACGCTAAACTACGCAGAGCGGAGTTCGCATACTAAGTAGATACCTTGGCGATGTTTACGCTTCACAAAATGACTTTCTACCTTAAGTTTCTTAGTCTTACGGTCAAGGTCGAGCGAAACAAAAACAAGATTGAAAATATAAAAATTATAATAAACTTACGAACAGAATTGAAATCATACTTGAAGAGATATCTTAAGAGAAAATAGCCCTTGAAGACTGCTACATATCGGCAGAATAAACAGAAAAATTCGGAGAAGAAAGGGCGTACCTAAGGTACCGCCCCTAAAAGAGCTACGTGCTAGCCGTATAAGTTATCTGATTACAAATTCAGCGCGGAAGATGAAAAGCACTGTATGTTTACACCTTAAGTCACCTCTAAGAAAAAGAGTTGTCGAACGTGCTAAATTCAAGTTTAAACACTATTTTCCGAATCGGGAATTCGACATGGATTTAGCCTAAAAACGAGAGTATTAAAGAGGTAAAGGTATAAAGGAGGGTTGTTTCCAGGAAATTCCTGCACGGGATCAATTTTTATGGGGTCACCTTTATAAGCGGTGACCCACACTTTCCGAGGGAGATCAGAGCTAGTATCCGTTGCAATAACTTGCGTAATAAAAGAGAGAATAAAAGAAATAGTCAACTGAGCTACGAGTGAAAATAACTTCTAACAAATTTTAAAGCAGGGATCATAGTGAGCTACAATATTTAAAAATAACTTTTCAATAGCAGATAAGGTGGAGTCATTTTCTTAGTAATTAATCATCTTTAAACAACATAATGGAAATATACTGATATCTGGCCGCAAACCGCAATTAACGCAAAAACATCTGTCTCCATGTCAAATTCACGATCATAATAAGGAAAAGGTGACCAAACTCTACTGTAAGGTGAGACCGCCAAAAGGAATAAGAAATGATCAACTGGCTTATTACATGTTTACTAAATAGCTTATGCTAATATATTAGCATTTATTTTCACGTTCAAATAAGTCAAAAATCATTCATAATGAAAATTCTTACTAGATGCCAATTTTGTCTTTTAATAAAATTTGTGGCCATATCTGAAACGAAAACGAAAATAACTTACAAATCACGGCATCCGCACATTGGTCATGTACTACACCTAGTCTTAAATACTATTTCTTCGGGCAATTAACAAGAAGATGGTAATAAAATATAACTATTTGTTTCAATTTGCAGTTGAAAAGGTTATCTTCACGATTTGCAATCGAAGTCCTGCTCCAACTGGAGAGGAAGATAAATTTGTAAAAAACGTTGAGCGAATGCTTAAAGAGAAAAGAAAGGGCCTTGTCGTTTGGTTGGAGGATGGAAAACTGAATGTGGAACCCGATGTCTTGATACAATTAATGCTTGGAGCCCCAATAGCGGCGAAGAACAGACAAGGACAGCTGAGCCACTCAGAAGAATCCCTCAGACCAACCAATGCTGCTTCAGGTTTTACATCTGACAGGAGACTGCTTCAAGAGACACCAAAGCACATGGGGGAGTTTCCATCACAAGAAGTGCGTCATAATCCTACATCTTATGGAGGAGAATGCACGGATTCCAGCGATGTTCTCGTGCTCAAAACACGAATCCGTCAAGGGATAATATCGTATGCTACCGAGGATCTTGTGTTTCGTTCTCCTGGTTTTGTAATTCCCAAACATATAGAGGAAAGTTTGAGGTGCAAATATTCAACGACAGCAAACGGAGTGCTAAGCATCTATTCCAACACGGAAGGCAAATTACGAACCACCGTACAAACTGATAGAGCAGCCACTTGTTTGATTATTTAATGGACAGATCAACACAACCTCTTCATCATACTTAAACAAAGTGAATATTATGGAGGCCTTTTCTCTTATTAGTAAATCATAGAACGTAAACAGTCTTTAAATTCACGTGTCGCGCAACATGCGGACATTTCAACTTGAGATTTTGTATGGTAGAATAGAACAAGGTTATGTACATAACTCTGCAGAACAGTACAAAACACGGACGGAAAGCAAAAGCAAAGCGGATCAATAAATTGCCGCACCTTATGATTCAAATTCTTACTATCTTACGTTCTTTAAGCTTGATAATACGAACTTAGAAGCCAAAATACTAGAAAACTAAACAAAAGCGAAATGATAACTTCCCAATTCGATGGGTTACCTTATGAAACGAGCGAACATTTTTCTCTTCGCTCGTATTTTCCTCGACCTTACGTACATTTCTCGGAAAAAGTACCAGTCAATTTGCGCAATGTCCGGGTTAAACCATCGAAAAAGGTGTGATTATTATTTTAGATATGTTTGCTGTAAATGAAATGAAGTGAATTATGCAAAGTTCCCTGTTTGCTAGTCATAATTACAGAGCATTGCAACCTCCGTGAGCTAGAACATTCGGGTGAGTTGAAACAGATTACGTTCGAGATCTTAAAATGACTATGTGAATCTATAAAACCCATTAATATGTTTAATCGTCTTTTAAAGAGAGTTTAAAACACTTTGAAAATCAAATATGACACAATAGATTTCAAAGAATGGTCGTGGGATGACATTCAATGATTGTCAGAACCATTCGCATTAAAAGCTATTAATTAACTTACAATGTGAATTAAATAAAAGTGGTGGGCAGTCGCTAGATCTCTAGGAAAGAGTGACTTTTTTGGTGTAGTAAATTGAACATCAAAACATAGGTTTTTGAGGACATTTTTGGTACAGCCATTGATGCAAGGCATCACGGAAGCCAAATCACCTTTTTCCAACCGTTGCAAGCTTTTCTCACGGCCTTACTCGAAATTAATGATAGTATTATATCAATAATGTCATTAAAATGATTTCAATTTCCACAAGCTTTCAAACTCAGTACTAAAGTAAACTTTGCCATGCATCAAAAACGCAGTCAAAGATTATCTATTTTTTGACGAGTGGTCAACCTTCTGCCCGAAAAAAGAATATATGTATATAGATTACTTCTGGGTTGCTAACGAAAATTTGTTGAAAAATTTAGCCTTTGTTAAGGCTCAGAGTATTGTGCAACATCCCCCCAAAAGCGGTCCAAACCAGTTTCGGATTATAATTGTGGTTAGTTGGTTTTGGCGAACTACAAACTTTACTCTAAGGTTGGTTTCTGCCGCGTGCATACTTCTTAAATGGTCCCTGTAGCCTTCCGGTACTTGCCATCCGTCCTCTCTATGCACCACATCTCTCGTGTCGTCTGAGACTTCCCCATGGCGAAGCCGAGTATCTAGAAGCACTGAACCTTCTGGATAATTCAGGGACAACCCTGGTAGAGAAAGAAAAAGAACACACGACAAAATTGGGATGATATAGTAGATCAGACAATGTAAACACGGGACGAACACGCTCTACGGACTGAACATCCGTACGAAATTCTCTTGCATGTAATTCTGTAGCCTTAGGAGCACGAGTAGGTCTAGTATTCAAGTAAAGTGAAGGGGAAGCTGACTCTGACGCCTTATCTCCATTTCGGAGCCTTCTAGGATTAAATATTGTTTTAAGTAATTACACGTTTTGAAAAAGAGGGGGGTCACAGTGTCATTGGGATCCTTCCTTCTCATCTCTGTGCCTTAAAGCTACACCATCTCATGAGGTATCCACGATGAGTCAGGGAATGAGTTGTCTTGGATAAGGGAATGAAATTATTTGTTTCGAACATTCTATGCTTGAAAAAATGATTGGGTCAAAATGATATTGAATTTATCTCGCCATACGTAATAGGGAAGCGTTCGACGACGTAAAGAGAATTGATTACTAGGATCTCTACATCCGATCACTAACCAAAGTATTTTAAAATAACTTAAATATTAATTAAATGTAGCCTTACCTGACGGAATCTTATCACGAGGACCCACAACAACTATTACTTCCTCCTTGTTCTTTTTGTAAGATGCTTCAAATTCATTTACATACTCGACCTATATTTTCAAAGTCATATATTCAATTAAAACGTTGCAACCTTACAACGTTTCTTTCCCGTTTTGCAACGAATACCATTTCCTTGAGTTGTGTAACATGCACCCATAGATAATATGTAAACTGATTTTATCAAAAATGATTCAGTATCTCTATTGGTAAACATGAAATAAATGTTTTATGGCAGCTCTCTCTCTATGAATCGTTTTATTTTCGGTTGCATTAAGGACCCCTGGATCGCCAATTTACGCAAGCAGTTCAGGGGATAGTCTGGTTGGGATTTTGAACCAAAATTTGCTAGAGATTGTAAGCACATACAACTCCAGCTAATTTATTTTTCGTCATAGAATTATGCCTGGAAATAGATTAACCCCACAACCTAGCTAATGTGGCATACGGTTTGACCAAATTCTTCACGGAGGCTTGTCTCTCTAATTCCATGCCCCCACCCCCCTCCCCCTCACAACGCTTTTTTTCCTATTAATGGGATAAATAAGATATTTCTCACAATTTCGCTGCATAGCAACAGAATACTTTTGTAAAAAGTTTAACCAGGAATAACGTCAACTGTATTCTTCAAATAGAAAAAAGCCGCAATAGGTTTGTAGAAGAGCCATAACAAATAACTTAGCCATCATCAACAGAAGAGAGCATCAGCAACAGTAATGAAGCATAATTGATAAGCTACGTCACCACAAACGCAGTGTTGATTCAAATGCGTCGATTCACCAAGAATGCCGAGTATAATGTGTAAAAGAACAGAATTTCAGTTAAACACTCACCTCATCCGTTGGATACACTGAAATATTCTCTGGAACGTTGGACGGCGTCGATTGTGTGATCTCTGGTTGAGGATTCAGCCCTTGGATATTTTCCTCAGCTGTTGCGTTAGAAGTGTCGGCTGATAGACTCATTTCTGGCTCATGATAATCAAACTTTTCACCCATCTTACTTGGTTCAAAAAAGTGTAGAAGAGCTTTCTCGTGAATCTCTCGGTGGTTTTTGTGCCAAGAAAAAATGAAACTTTTTCGTCCGTCAAGATATTCCTCCTCGAATTGTGACGAAACTTTCCTCCGAGCCCAACGTGACATGACAGCTTCGTTTTCCTCTTCTCTCCCCACATAGTTGTCGTCACCGCCTATAATTATTAAAACTTTTTCGCCTAATGGTAACAAGCAGAATAAAAAATAGTAAAACTCAACGATCGAACGTTGAACATTCGTTGATATGAATTCTCGCGCGAAACCGAAACAGCACTAGTATTCGTAACAATGTAAAGTGGTCAACTATATTTCATTTCGCAACTGTGGTGGGGGGATGGGGAGGGGATTTGGGTTAACCGGGTTAGAGTTAGGGGGGTTCTACCATAGTTGTGAAGAGAATTTAATAATTTTTTTTAAGTTAATGCTAAATTAATGGCTACATAAACAAATGAAACTAAAAGCTTAAAATTGAAAAATAAAAAGACGATAGAAACTATTGCGGTTTGAACGGGCTAAGAAGTTTGACCTTAGGACAGTCCAGCAATGTGAGCCGAAACTCACATAACGATTATCTATGACATAACCCGATCGATCAAGTGGCTGATCATAATCTTTCCGTACGTACAGGTTCTCTATCAAAAAACAACGTTCACACTTCAGTCCGAATAATCTAACGCAAGACTCACCGGTCGCTCTCAGTAAAGCTTTGTAGATCTTCGCGTAACCAATGCCAGCGTTGTCTTCGTTGATAGATAGTCGAGATTCATTGGCATGAACGACAAATACGGCAAAATCCATATTTAGAGTGGGAACTATGCTATCACTTACAGAGGACATCTCTGAAAGTTTGAAACAATGCTTCTTGATCGATATTTCGAATTCAACTTTGTCTTTCACTGTAGTCAAGAGTGCTTCTATTGAGTCCAGTTTGAAAGTATTGTCACAGTTAAAAAGGTGAACAGTCTTACAGTTTGGAACTTGTAGCTCCATGTTTTATGAAACCAGGAAATAGGAAAGATCCACAGATAAATGAAATAGTTATTTTTGTGAAATGGCTTTGTAAGCTTCGGTTTCGCAAAAGACATCCATAATTCATTATGGGCCGGCTTAGTCACGCAAGGAAATCTTTTTTGATGTGTGCTTCAATGCAATCTGTGAAATAGGACATGGACATGGTATGGATGAGTCGATTAAGGTTTACTAAAACTGTTTCTTTTGTCAAAATTTACATATCTTTACCTTTCAAATGTAGCCTTGCAGCTTATTTAAGCATTAGCGTGCAAATTGTTTAGTAGGAGGACACTTTCGCAGCCTGATATCATTTGAACCGTCGGTTATAAACGATCAGCTGTTGCAACATCGTGGATTTAGGAGCAATTTTTCATTGTCTTTAGAAAATTTGCATAATTATTCAAATTATGTACGCCGTGATGTCATGTGATTTCATATATCCCACAACATTTGCATCTTATGTGAACAAGAATTTAATGGTCTTTATGAATATATAAGGTTTTGTGAGGTTTCCATGTAGTGCAATTGCTTGGCAAGCATTGTAAAGCATAGGGCTTGTATTCTCTAAAAATAACCCCACTCCACCCTGCATAGTATGTTGAGGCAATACAATATATACATCGTTGCGCTGAAATGAAGTACAGCCACTTCTCATGAATACAAATTTAGCAGTGCAGCTTAGGGCACAGGCGGCCCAAGCTCCAGCTGTGAGACGATTATCTTACGCAATAACGGTCATGGCGGAATTATAAGAGTTTGTATGGGAATATTTACGACCGCTCTAAGGAATAAAAAAATACGTCAAATTCTCAAAAAAAATACCTCACCTCGCTTCCACAGCGTATTGCTTGTTATCTAACCGCTTACTTTGATGAAAAGAGCCCATTTGAGCGAGTTGTTCATTTCGAGGTTTTCAACGTACATAAGAAAAGCCCAAGGCTGAACACTCCATTTCCGAACGCCTGATCCGAGAAGCGAAAAATCCAAGCTCAAAATGACCGGGCGGCCACAAATCCAACGCAGAATCCAAGCACACATACTGTAGTTTCATTTCAATTCACTACAAACTCAATCTTCCCCGTGCAACCGACACTAAGCCGCAGTTTGCTTCAAAAATTTCCAGTTTAGAGGTTTCTAACAGCCCGCGACCACATCAACCTTGACACACGACCGTTGAAACCCTACCTCCTTTTCAAACTGAGCCTCGCTGGGGACCACACCGTCAGTTATTATCAATAAATTGTTTTAGAACAACGGGTCCCCTCAGGTCGAAATCGATCGAGAGGCTATTGTTTTATCCTAAAGTAAAAGAAATAAGTATCTACAAGGGCACTTGGCAAGAAACACATAGACGAAGTGCGAAATTTAGCGTAGCCGGCAACTAAGAATAAAGTGAATACTTACATGGCTGAGCGACTTGTTCTATTGTGACTCACATTCTCGTGCGGACGAAGCGAAATAACAGTTGTCTTGTTGGCAGAATTAAAATAGGTATGTCCAGATAGAACTAAATTGAATACTGGTATAAATCCTTGCCAGGTTTTCCTCTGACTCCGAAAATAATCACACATTTGTAAACATTTCCGAAGGCGAATTCGATTGGCCCGATCGAAACAATAGCCTCTTGATCGATTTCGACCGGAGGGGACCCGTGGTTCTAAAACAATTTATTGATAATAACTGACGGTGTGGTCCCCGGCGAGGCTCAGTTTGAAAAGGAGGTAGGGTTTCAACGGTCGTGTGTCAAGGTTGATGTGGTCGCGGGCTGTTAGAAACCTCTAAACTGGAAATTTTTGAAGCAAACTGCGGCTTAGCGTCGGTTGCACGGGGAAGATTGAGTTTGTAGTGAATTGAAATGAAACTACAGTGTGTGTGCTTGGATTCTGCGTTGGGTTTGTGGCCGCCCGGTCATTTTGAGCTTGGATTTTTCGCTTCTCGGATCAGGCGTTCGGAAATGGAGTGTTCAGCCTTGGGCTTTTCTTATGTACGTTGAAAACCTCGAAATGAACAACTCGCTCAAATGGGCTCTTTTCAACAAAGTAAGCGGTCAGATAACAAGCAATACGCTGTGGAAGCGAGGTGAGGTATTTTTTTCGAGAATTTGACGTATTTTTTTTTTCCTTAGAGCGTCGTAAATATTCCCATACAAACTCTTATAATTCCGCCATGACCGTTATTGCGTAAGATAATCATCTCACAGCTGGAGCTTGGGCCGCCTGTGCTTAGGGAAACCTGAAGTCACATGATGCCTTGTCAAGTTATTTTCACGAGTACTTTTTATCTTACCCTACAGCATTACTGTTTACCTCCCCGTCCCGACCCCCAAGACAAAAAGGGGTTTTCGCAATCTTGCCTTGCAGCTAGAGTTCAACACAATTAGGTAACTGGTTGGGCATGAGATGGGGCTCTTAAGGTTACTTCCCATCTGCGCGCGTGTCCTTAAGGAAAAAATTCGTAAGAGCGCTAGTTTCACTAACATCTTAGAAAACTTTATATCAGAAGTAAGATTAATAACTGCAGTTTACGATATAAATATAATTTAAGCGACTTTTCATTTAAGGAAGAGTCAAAAGCCGGTAAGGCGTGAAACGACCTAAGGTTCTTCTATAAAATTTATTGGGTATCGGTTGCCGCAGCACGAGCAAAATGGCTCCACAGTCTTATTCACAAGGCATCAATCAGCAAATGTGTGACGGGCTTTTTCAATATTCTGATTGGTAGTCTAGATATCGGCATCTAAAGTTGGAGTAGCAAAAAATATGCGAGGCGTGTTGCGTAAATGGACAGCACCGGACAAATTTTTCAAATTACAAAATTTACCGACACGCTTTCGTTTATCATTATTCCGAGAACGTTTGGGCGAAATTTGAAGATAATCGGTCAAACCTATAAATTCGCTCAAAGTGGTTGTATTCCTCTCAAAATCAAATGCGAGATTTTAGCTCCTAAAGGTTCGCAAACAACCCGCGCTACACCAGGAGATTTTCTCGCCTCCTGAAACCGCAAACCAATAGGACAACGGGACCTCCTGGCGTCAATGACGATGGATCAAGATTTCCCGGGAAAAGTTTCAGACACGTTTTTTTTCTTTTTATCTCGATTGCTCAGTAGAGCGATGAGGCGGACGACGTAATATTGAGCAAAACTGCAAAAGGCAAAGGCAAAACCCACGACAGAAGTGGAAAAACCGGAAAACGTTCTGAGGAGCAAGACAGGGAATCGACTTACAGCTTTCAAAACTACGATTCGAGGCGATTGTTAATGTTTTTTTATCAAGGCTGGTACTTGCATGAAGAAAAGGAAACTTCGTTTTTAATATCATGTATGGCAAATTTTGGTTTGCCGGCTACATCTTTGTTCGAAATATGAATGCCAGCGTAGAGCTCCGCTAATACCATTCGCTTTTACAAAGGATGTGTTTTCTTTTCTTGACAGAATGGTACTCTTTGTTTCCTTTTAGGCCTGTTTTTTGTATCTTTTCTTTTTACCAAAGACTTTCTTCCGCTTTTGATTTTTTCCATGAGCAAAGGCTTTTCTATAAACAAAGAGCTTCTACGCGTGAATTTTGTTAAGTGCGCGATGTAAACGAAACATGGAAATAACATGAAAATCGAGCCCCAACATTAGCGGTTGCCTCGAAAATTCCCCGGGGGATTCGTCCTGGTTCGAGATTATGACACCTTCCTTATTCATTAACTTTTATTTGAAATTACGTTTCTCCAAATAACTCGGATGTTTTTAAAGATTGCAGAAATTGGAAACTTTAGGTTAAATGTTTGAATTCAGTTTAGTCAAATAAAACAGGAGCCCGTTATCTCCCGAATAAAAGAAAAATCGATTTTATCGGCCTCTGAAGGTGGGAGGTAATCTTGAATTAATTTAAAACGTTTAAAATAAAAGGACTTCTTCTAGTCAAGCAAGAAACCATCCATAACTCCAAGGAACATTCTTTTATTCCATGCAAACAGTTTGCATTTCTGATAAAACACTCGTAGATTCAAAGTATTCATAGGGTTATGTGCAATTGCAAGTATCCAGCACCTAAATTAGACTCACGCAGAGTAGGTGACTGCTTACTCCAAACTTTCGGGGTCATCAGGAAGGCCAACAATAGTCCCAGAGGGAAGATCTTGGTATCACTTCAGCACGACACATTGTGCCATTTTCATCAGCAAAGATCTTCAAATACGCGTCCGGTGTTGACCCCCATTCTCTCTCTAACTTCACTACCTCGCTGTGAGGAGGACGCCAGGTTTGGTCCCAGATCTCTACGTCTGCGCTATCGTATGAAATTTTCCCACGGCGCAGGCGTGTTTGTAGTTTTAAAATAGGCCGTGAATCACCCCTTCCTGAATTCTCGCTAGAAACTTGTAACAAAAGAATATGAGTTAACCGAGTGAAAGAAAGACAAAATACAAGCTTTAAATCCAAACTAAGCGTGGATAAGAACACCTCCAGGGTGGAATGCACTGCGGACTAAAGCAACCCCAAGAATGTTCTTAGCTCTTAATAAATTCGATAAGGAAATCACTTTCACTCCATTTTTTAGCGATCATTTCAGTCTCGCGAGCCTCAAAAACTAGCATCCCTGAACTTATAGAAGAATGTGATATCCTTCTACATTACCTGTTGATTCAGATTCAGTCGCATCTGAAGTTTGTCGTCCGCCGTCTTCTTCTGATCGACTCCACGACTTCTGGCCCCGTCTCTGACTCTGCCCTCGCTTCCCATTCTGTTTCAGTAAAGACCTCTCCTGATCAGCTGATTCAGGTTCAGATCTTTCTAAATCCTTCGTCAAAAAATTGGTAAAAAAACAATCACATACTTAATTACCTGTAAGTGAGCGTTCAAGGATATTTTTTTCAAGGGGGGGTTAGTCGGTACAGGCCCCCGAAGGATCCCCACCTTGTCGTGGTCGGCGAGCTTGAGTGCCTCGGAGATCCCTAGAGCTATGCCGGCGGGAGCTTAGTCTCGTGGTAGGGCCACCCAAGACGGACAGGTTGAAGGGTAGAGGTCCGACGAAGCGCGATCCACCGGTCCTCCAGGCTAGGGGTTTGGGCACAGGGCTAACAACCCGGTTCCGTAAAACACCCACGTTACGGAAACGGCAACGAAGAAAATCAACACTACTGAGCGAGACGGGCTTTCAGAGTTGTCGAAAGATACTAATATGAATGACAATAGTAAAAGCCGAAAGGAAACCGCTGACAGGAAGATGGAAGTCTTGAGCGCCAAATGCAATGTAAGAATTATGTACGAGACAGGAAAGCTGGCACAAGCCACAGCTGAGATGAGACGTTACAACCTACACATCCTTGGAATCAGTGAGAGCAAATGGACAGGTTCAGGCTGACACAAAACCAACACAGGAGAGACAGTGCTATATTCTGGAAGAGAAGATGACGAGCACCATGAGGGAGTAGCCATCATCCTCAAGAAAGGTCTCGAGAAGTGCCTGATGGAGTGGAATCCAATCAACAGCAGGCTCAGAAAAGTGAGATTGAAAGGGGGACACATCAACATAACTATCATCCAATGTTACGCACCAAAAAACGACAGTGAGGAAGACAGCAAGGACACCTTTTACGAACAGCTTCAAGCAGAACTGGAGAACACACCACGTTCACGAGATGAAGATTGTGATGGGAGATCTCAATGCAAAGGTTGGAAATGACAACAGGAACTGCGAAAGGGCCATGGGGAGAGAAGAATGTGGCACCATGAATGACAATGGAGAGAGACTACTGGACACCTGCACCACCTATGATTTTGTCATCGGAAGGACACTTTTTCCACACCGAGACGTCCACAAGCTGACCTGGTACTCCCCCAATGGAAGAGAAAAGAACTATATTGACCACCTGATGATCAACGGGATGTGTAGGCAATCACTGCCAAACGTCCGAGTAAGAAGATGAGCTGCTGTGGGAAGTGACCATCACCTTGTGACCACTACACTGAAGCTGAAGCTAAGGAAGACCAGATCCAGTCCGAGAGGGCGACGACACTTTGATGTGGAGAAGCTGCGAGACCTTAAAGTAAAGACTGCCTTCATACTACAGTTGAATAATTAGTTCCAGGTACTAGCAGATGCTGAAGACCAGACGCAGGAAGGCTTGGGAGACATCAATGCAAAGTGGCAACAGCTTAAGATAGCCTACGAGCAGACCCGCAAAGCCTGCCTTGGAACAAAGCAGAAGGAAGGAGTGGATCACAGAGGATACCTGGCAAGCCATTGCGAACAGAAGAACTCTCAAGAAGAAAGTCGTGGAAGTCAAATCAGAGCGCCTGAAAGAGAGATACAAGCAACAATGTAGGGAAGCGAATCTAACAGTGAAGAGGATGACAAGAACAGAAAAGTGAAGCCACATAAACCACCTTGCAAGCCAGGCAGAAGATGCAGCAAGCAGGGGAGAGCGAGGCAGAGTCTGCAAGATCACCAAGCTGGTGTGTGGCAGGTACAGAGGAGGCACTGACGCTCCGATCATGGACAAGCAGGGGCGACTTCTCACGACAGAAGCCGAGCAAGACGCACGATGGGACAGAACACTTCAGTGAAGTTCTGAACAGACCACCACCACCAACAGAGGCAGATATACAAGAGGCAGAGACAGACCTGGATGTCAACACCGATCCCCCAGGAAAAGAAGAGATCATAGCAGTCATCAAGTCCCTCAAGAACGGAAAATCCCCTGGACAAGATAATCTCATTGCAGAAGTATTTAAAGCAAATCCATAGTTAGTAGCAGACGTACTCCAGCCGCTCTTTACATACATCTGGGGGGGGGGGAAGACGTTACTTGAAGAGGGAGTCATTGTGAAGATTCCGAAGAAAGGTGCCCTTAACAACTGCAACAACTGGCGAGGAATCACCTTACTATCTGTGCTTAGCGAGATCCTGCCCAAGATCATCATCCAGCGTATAACCAACACGGTGGTCCAACAACTGAGAAGAGAGCAGGCAGGGTTTCGGAAAGGAAAGTGATGCACAGACCAGATCTTCACCCTACGTAACATCCTATAGCAGTGCACAGAGTGGCAGAGACAACTCTACATCAACTTTGTGGACTTTGAGAAGGCTTTTGACAGTGTACACCGGTAAAGTCTGTGGCGCAACCTTCGGGCCTATGCAATCGTCGAAAAATTGTAAGACAAGATCGTTTGTTTGAAGGATCTTTGAGGTCACGTGGATATAATAGCTGAGAGACTGAGAGAAAGAGCACTGTCTCTGTAATGAGATGTGAAATTAAAGGATTATGAACTAAGGTTGATCTCAATGTACATGTACTCTAACAGTGCTATCCCTGAAACAGAACAGAGATGCTAATTGAAATAGGGGCGCTTGCTGTGATAGGTGCGCTTATTGGAATGGGGTTGGTTAATCAACAGGGGCACTTATTAGAATAGGGACGCTTATCAACAAAGACAAATAAAGGGGGCGCTTATTAGAGAGTAAGTGGTTATTGCAATGAGGAGCACTAAATCGAATCATTACGGTACTCCCTTTCTTTCCACTCTTGCATTCTATGACAATTCTCTGTTCACACGTTTACAGCAAACACACCAACTTTATCAGAATAACCGTCATTTAAGCAGCGTAAACCGCTAGGGTCTACTAAATCTGCGAAAGAAAAAAATCATGTCTTACCTCTTGCTGTAAGTCGAAGTGGTGTGACAGAGAAACAGAAGGTCCTCTCGGGGGTGTTGACGTTGCCGCTGGATCCGTTTGAGAGACCGCGAACTTCTGACCATTCTTGTTGGGATCAAAGTAATGCAGAAGCGCTTTTTCATGGATTGGCCTGTGTTTCTGGTTCCAAGAGAAGATGAAACTCTTCCTCCCATCGACGAGTTCAGTACGAAACTGAGGAGATATATTATCCTTTGCCCACTGGGAGAGGAAAAACTGATCTTCTTCACTCTTACTTTTGTAATTTTTGTCCCCACTGATGACGATCAAAACTTTTTCACCTCGAAAAACAAAACAAAACAAAGACAAAATTACATGTGAGTTCGGGGTGAGTTAATGTAGAAATGGATACGAAGGTCAACTCTCCATTCTAAAGATGGCGGTCATTTGCGTTTTGTACGGTTTTCAATTTCATCTTTCTCTTATGCCAGGCTGCACTTTTGATGTCGTTCCCGATATCACTATTTATGCCATAATTGCAGTGATTTCTTAACTTTAAGACGACAAAGAATAAAGGCAATGACACTTTATTTGACCCATACATTATCAGTTCGTTGTTTATGGGTATAGTGACACGATAGCCACGGCCATTACTATATTATGTTTGCTGAAAAGAAAAAAGAGAAAAAATAATAGTACAGTATGGCTCTATTAATTAATAAATGCTCTTTGGGGAGCATTCTGTAGTCCGTAGTCCTCAGTCTACGGCGTTTTGATCATTGTCGTAACAATTCTTAAATGGAAACGCGGACATGAGAACATATCTCAAATAAAAGGCGCCAATGTCCTCGTTGATTCGAGGAATTAAGGAATAGACCCGTAGATACTGTAGTTTGACCTCGACATGCTGATCATTATGATAAGTCATTTAACGAAAAACGAATGGTCAAAATTTTGGAATCTTCTTGACAATTAAGCCTCTTATATTTTATGTCAAACTGATAAACAAAGCGGGAAACTTCCCTCACATATGGATTAAACACTGCAATGAGGTTAGAACTATGAAGTGTTATTACTGTTGCGTCAGCCTCAATCTTACCTGAGCCAGTTCGTTCCTTCAGAGCCCCATAAATCTTTCCGTAGCCACTATCATCGCTAAAGGAGAGGCAGGCCTCAGCTGCATGAACAACGAACACAGCGTAATCCATTTTCCCTAAGTTTGTAATCTTTGACACAAAGATTTCCTCGATTTGTTCTCGCCTAAACTCGTGTGTCTTGATATGTAAAATCTTGAAGGGAATCTTGCCTTTAACGGCTTTGAGCAAAGCTTCCACCTCACTTAACTTACACAAGTTATCGCAGTTGAAGAGGTGAAAGCTCCTTGGCGTATTACTCGCCATGTTTGTTGCTTTCGGTTTTAAGCGGAAGTCCTTTTTTCCGAGAAAAAGCAAACCGTCACGCAACAAGGTGATTGGCGACGTGAAATAAACTGAAGAGTATTTTGTGAATACTTCCCACTTGTGCACATAATAAATTCCATTGATGAAATTTACGACAAATATATGAGGCGAAATGAAGCGATTTGCTTACTTTTGTTTTATTTCGTCGTATTAGAGGCCATCAGTCTCTTAGATCAGTCTTGGCAAAACCATGCCGCAGTTTTTATTTTAAGTTTTTTGGTTGAACTGCTGACTCTACCTTAGGGGCATAAAACTTGCATTTACCCAACAACACCAGGCATTGTTATCGCCCGGCGCATTTCCTAACCTGCGGTTATTACGAGTCAAACAATTTTTAGGAGTAGGAGTGCTTTGTAACACAAGTACAATTCGAACACAGCCCAGGCTAAGACCAACGCATTGTTCAAGCTAACGCTACAGTTAATGTTGATGATAAAAATAGGAAAAGAGCTGCTTCTTGAATTCACATGGCGATGCACAGATTTGTAAGGGTAACCGTTGGAAACATCGCTGGCCTATCCTCAGAACAAAGATAGGACAATTAACGAAGGGTAATTGCGTCCATCTCAGTTTTGTTTTATGCGAGCTCCTACTTCTAACAATTTCTAATCTTCCTACGAAATGCCCTTTTTGTATGGAGTTCTATCCCCGGCAAAAATCAACTTTACCACTCAACATCGAACTTAAGCTTTCAACAGCACACTATTACACCCCGCATCCAACAACGTAATTTCAACATCTATATTGGCGATGGTGTCGACAGTTTGGTAAGATGAACATCCAACTAAAAATACGATATGTCGGTATGTATACTTCAACTTCTAACATTTCAACGCAATGTCAAAATGTAAGATTGGACTGTCGAGCTCATTTCCGGATCATTTATGTTGGTAATCAAACTCAATACCGTAGCGGTAAAGTTAGATTCGTTACACTCGACATTGTTCCGAAATGTCCACTTTGTCAGACAATGTTGATAGATGGATGCGATAAAATCAACATTGCGACAAAAAGTCGTCTTCGTAATGCACAACGTGTAAGAGCCGCCAGAGAGATCAAATGTCAAATTACGCTGCATCAGGCTATCTGGGTCGTATTTGTAGGCTTGTTTGTCAAATTAACCCAGCTATAGAGTGTCCTGCGGGGTATCAGTGATCTTTTTGTAAGAATTGAAAGATTGAACAATCCATGCGAAATCGGATCAGTAGTTCTAAAGTTAGACTACATCAACAGGATGCTGTTAAATCTCGATGTGGCGGACGACATTGTGAATACAATGAGTTGCTTGCACGAGACTGTCCTGGCGATCGAGGCAGAAGGCAACTCTTCAGTTGGCCAAGGATATCAGACGCAATTAAATCATACTGGACGTTGAGGGCGATCCTCGTTTGATATAACAAGGGAAAAGTTATCGTTTTTATTGGAGCAAGGCTTCAAAGTGAAAGAATGCAATAATTTGTTGGGAGTTGGACAATGAAATATCGAAAAGAGGATGTCCTCGTTCGGTCTAAGTGTCTCTGGTGAGAGATATTCGGTTCTGTTTTATAGTTCTGATTGTATATTGCATGGAAATATATTTTTATTAATGTAACAATGTCTTATGACGCTACATGTTCATTAACAGTAAAGGTACTTTATATGCATGACTTCACAACCCGGTTTTAACAATCTCGTTCTCAGACTCGACCGAGAATTCCTGTTACCTTTATCCAGCAGACAAAGATAAATGAGTACAGTAGCCTGTTTCTGTCACTTTAACGGACTTTGAGGATCAGATTGTAGATTTAAAGCCCCTCCCCAGAGAGCGTGCTTCCCAGGCTATAGCTACATGCTTCATTGCAGGCTTATCAGCTTTATCCATCTTATATCATTACAGAAGTATTGACAAGTATATAAGCCTCCTCACAAACTTTCTTTTGGCCATCACACTAGTCTAGTGTGTCAGGAGGCTGTACCTCTTGATACTCCAGTAATCACTTATGACACCCAATTGATAAATGGTATAAATAGTATAAATAGTATAATATTATGATTATAGTTATATAATTATTAGTCCCATCAAAACAACGAATAATCAAAATTGTGAGTCAGTTTGGGTTAACTTTTCCTATCCTGTTTCTGCACTGAAGAACCTATGAATAACATTTAATTCAATGGCCTAGGAGGTAATCTTTCTGTAGAGGACTATATCCCACCTCATTCCTGCTTGTTACTTATTAGCACATTGGATTTTATTTTGTTCTGTTAGGTATGTTTAGTCAGATTAGTGGATGAGAACTGGATGATTTTGTGACATCTGCACAACAATCTCACCCAAATATTGTTATAAGAACGGTGAAAGGATTACTGCAAAGTAAAGGACATTGTGTGCAGCAGGAGAGAATCAGGCAGTCTCTTTTGAGGGCTGATCCCATTAGAGTAATGCAGCATTGGAGTGTTGCAGTCAGAAGAAGACAGCACAATGTCCAATCTCCCCTCGTTCTTTGGCATATTGATGGCCACCATAAATTAATAAGGTAAATAACTGAATTATCTTCTACCCTGGCATGACCAATGGATCATAGAAAAATCATCAAATTAATCAATAATAATTTTATGAATTGAATATAATTAAGTGATTGATATTGATTTTTATTAGTATTTTGAATGAAAATTGATACTTGCAAAACAAGCATCCTTGATTATCAGAATTCTTAAGCGGCAATTTTTTTGCATTTGAGCATGCTTGAGGTGACATGGTGGACTAAAGTCCTGTAATAATTTTATTTTTTAAACTCTCCACAACCTTACATTTTCTAAATGTTAACAAGTGGTGAATAGTTTTGCATGATTGTGGAATTGGTAGATATTCCAGAATTCCTGTGTATCTATGTGCATCAGATAACAACAAGGCAGAAACTGTTCTTGGTTTGTTCGTTGATGCAGTTGGTGAATATGGGTTACCATCATGTGTACGATCAGATAAGGGGGGAGAGAATGTAGACATTTCATGGTAAATGCTGACACATCCACAAAGAGGTCCTGGAAGAGGGAGTATGATAACAGGCAATAAAGAAGGATTCTCAAATTGATTAAGGGATTCCACACCTTTTGTGTATATTATGAATATGTTTTAATAATGTTTATATTTTAATAGGGAAAAGCACACATAATCAATGCATCGAGGGGATGTGTTTGCTGGCTGCATAAGTTTGTTCTACAATTTGTTTTATGAGTTAGTTAACAATGACATTCATCTGTGGTGCCTGCATTACACATTCTTACCAGTTATTATTTTTCAGACAAACTGGAAGAATGCATGGGTTCATCATCGTTTAAGATGTGAGAGAAATTCCACTCTCATGCAGTTGTGGATCAGGGGACTCAATAGCATTTGAGGAAGCGACTCAACTACTGATAGAGAGGTCTTTCAGGTGAATGTACATACATGTAGATGTATTTGGTGTAATTTTACCACATCAAGCAATTATTGTGAAATAGATCTGAAAAACTAAGTTGGAGTGGACTAATGAACGTACTGTACTGCACTGTAATGTACTTAAATGTAGTTATCCCACATTAAAAAAGTCTACATAATACTCATGGGTAGACATATCCTTTCTTCTATAAAAAATTAAGCATACATATTAGCCGTTGATAAATGATGTACTTTTATCTGCAAAATGATTTTTCTGATTATGGCATTGATTGGGGTGGATCAGTACCATCACCAACCAATGAAGATGTTGACTTACCTGAAACCTGATCTCCCATTGACCCAGAAAGAATGCAATCTTTATCAAGATTTTATCTGCCACAAGGTGCATCAATCAATCATGTCATCAACTTATTTATATGTATTGTTGAACACATTAATGAGCTGTTGACTCTTCAGCTTCCCATGTAGAAACACAGAATATTGATAATATAAAATTCTTATTATAATAACAACAAGTACATCTGTCATAGTTCATGGACAACCTTTGTTATTTATGTTTTATGCAAGTACCTGTAAGCATTTAATTAATCTTTTTTTTCTTTTTTAAACCTCTGCTTTTATTACAAAACACAATTCTACAAAACATTACTTACAATGCAAGACTCATTAAGCTACTCTACTTACAGAACAATGCTTAATGCTACCAATACAGTACTGAATATGGTTACTTACAAAAAATATAATTACTTGCAATACAGGCTACTTCCTCTACTAATAATACTTATATTACTAATATTACTTCTGAATATACAGCTACTTACAATACATTATATGGTATATTGACTTTGAGGAGGCAGGAGTACTTCTCAATAACACATATAATTAAGACAATTTTTCAAAATTGTATATAATGAGTAGCTTACTGATAAAATCCTGAGAGGAGATGGCCAGGCTATTTAACTTGGTTGAATAAATATAATGGCGCATAAACAAGGCAGTGTAGTTGAATATCTGTATTATTGTTGTGTTGTGGGAGCTTGCAGTAATACCGAACAAGGTCTCCTCTGTGGTAGGAAAGATTTGGCAGGCATTCACTTGGTTGGAAAAGTTCAAGACCTTTTGGGTAAATAATCTGGTAAACATACATTCAATAAAAAAGTGCTAATTCTCACAAAATACCATAGTAGTATTTATTTATTAATTAACTGAATGGAAGCCTTGTAGAAGCTTGTATAAGGTAGTCAGTTAGAGGCAAATAAAAAGTTAATTATTGCAAATGCTCACTTTGGGAATCACAATTTTCTTTAATTTTTCCAACTGCCTAATATTGGCGTGTACAAGTTGGGAGTTGACTGGTAACACAACAAATGACTGTTTCATTATATGAACTGCAACAAAAGTTAGTAATAATCAACTAAATATTTCTAAAACATCATCAATATTATATTTAGATTGAAGTACTAAATGCATTCCAACAATTTAAATAACCAAATTTAAGGCTCACTCAACAATCTGGCTAGCACTTGCTGATTATTGACTGTTAAGAAAAGTCAGAAAACAATGGGTTTAAAAACTTCCAACAAGTTCCAGGGGCACCCAACAGAGGTATTCTGCCTAATATGTGTTCTGTAAGGGGTTTCTTGCCTGGTGGGAAAGTTGAAAGATGAGCTGATATATTTTCTGAGAAATTTCGAAAATATTTATCCTGAGAACAGTGCACTTACTGTTCAATAATAACAATAACAATAATAATAATAATGATAATGATGATAATAATAATAATAATACTTCATGTATATAGCGCCATGTCCAGCGATGTCCAATAGCACTTTACAAAAATTTTTAAAATGTTACAGATATCACAAGTGTTTATATATCTTCATTTTTTTGTCCTCGTCCACATGTAAGGTTCAGTTGGTGACATGCTTTGGATAGTGTTTTTTCTATAACTCCCCAAATGAAGGGGTAAATTTGAACCTCTGGCCACACCCATCTTGTTTTTTCGTGTGCAAGTCTTTGGGTTTCTTTCCTGCTAGCTGGGGAATTTTTCAAGACCTAGCTGGGAAACAGAACTTCACTCATGTTAATTCTGGGAATGCAGAACATATCATTTTACCAGAAACTAAAATGAATGGTTGGAAGTATTTATTCTTTGTTTTCTTTGTAGCCAATATTTTTCCTGCCAGCTGGATGCCGCTGAAGTTTTACTACATTATTATTGATTTATATATTTTTGTTATGACAGCCTCAGATCTTTCATACTGACATTCTATAACAGCTAGTGCAATGCTTATTATTAAAAAAAACACCGAGTGTTTCACTTCTCTTAACATTGCCATGGCAACAAAGAATTGTATGTCAATAACATTCAAAAATGCTACACCGATTTGTACTTTAAGTTAGTGGTCAAAATCATTCGTGTAGCTGTGACAGAATGTCATATATGGAAAAGCTCCACTTTATGTGAAGCTAAACCCTAGGGCACCATACTTGAGAGCCATGTCACAGTATTTCGTAAATTCTTCAAAACAATGATAGTTTGTTGGAATAGTATGACTCAGGAAACATGTTTCTGCTATTGGAAAGTCGGTGTTTGCGTCAAATTTGACTAACAGGACGTCCCTTGCGGGCAGGATGTTAGTTCCTGTCCAGAAACTTCGTAGATCGATGAGTCCTGCTCCATCTGAAAAGAAAAATCAGTAAAAAAACTACTCATTTTTTCTTTGACCAGAAAGGCAATCTAGTTCTTAACTTTCCAAGACAATGGGATGAGGAGGGAGAGAATTAAAAAATTGTGATTACTTTCATACAAATGGTGAGTTCTCATACTGAGGAGATGATAGCTGTCAAGATGGTTTACGTAATTTTTTACACCTTCATCATTGACATCAACGAACCTTCTTTTCTTGATTCTATTAGGGTGATGTAATCTGTGAAGAAGTCTGCTGCCCTCGAATTTTTATAAGTAGCATCTTTTTCCTCGAAAGTAATCTTCCCTTTGAACTCATCTCCTCATATCATTCAATCTTTTTCTTCTGGAAAAATGACATCCAGAAGACAGGGCCGGCCACTTAACCAGGGCAGTGTGTAGACCAACCTCCTCCATTCCTAATAAGTCAAAACACAAGGCTTCGTTGAGATGTCTAGTTGTCCATAGTTGGTAATGATCAGTTTTTCAAGGTAATGTTATTCTCCTAACTTTGGCAATGTCATCTAGCTCAAGCCTACGCTTAAGGGTGATGTTGTAGAGCATGAGTCCTTAGGTTATTTGTCCCGGTTCTTCAATCAGCCTATCGATTTCAAGGTCAGCTTCACTTAAGTAAGGTTCAATTTTTTGCCTTAGCTCCATTGTTGGATGGCCATCTTTCCACAAAGCATCAACTTGAAAGTGAAAAAGAGACCTGTTTTTGTAGTTGGTTAGGAACAGGGTAACTCTCCTTCTGTTAAAATACTACTAAATTTAAACTAAAGTGAGAAATACAATAGAGAGGGTTAACTTAGGCCCCTTTTAAGGGGGTGAACCTTCTAGGAGGGTCACCCTCTATTGATTTAAACAGGGCTTTAATCTCTAAATGAAAGACAATGCCACACCTATAATTTCTCTTTAATTATTGATCATCATTTATCTCATTTTTAAAAACGAATTTTGGAATCTTCTTGACAATGAAGCCTCTAATATTTTGTGTCAAACTGATCAACAAAGCGGGAAACTTCATGCAGATATGGATTAAACACTTCAACGGGGTTAGGACTATCAAGAAGTGTTTCTTTCCAGTTGTGTCAGCTTCATTCCTACCTCAGCCAGTTCGCTTCTTCAAAGCCTCATAAATCTTTCCGTAGCCACTATCATCGCTAAAGGAGAGGCAGGCCTCAGCTGCATGAACAACGAACACAGCGTAATCTACTGTCTTTATGTTTGGAACCGTTAGGAAAACGATTTCCTCGATTTGTTCTCGCCTAAACTCGTTTCTCTTGAGTTGTAAAATCTTGAAGGGAACCTTCCCTTTAACGGCTTTGAACAAAGCTTCCACCTCACTTAACTTACACAAGTTATCGCAATTGAAGAGGTGAAAGCCTCTTGGCGTATTACTCGCCATGTTTGTTGTTTTTGGTTGTAAGCGGATGTCCTTGTTTCCGAGAAAAAAACAAACTGTTCAGCAACAAGGTGATTGGCGACGCGAAATGAACTGAAGTCTATTTTGTGAGTACTGCCCACTTGCGCACGTAATAAATTCCATTAATGAAATTTATGACAAATATATGCGGCGAAATGAAGCAATCTGCTTACTTTTGTTTTTTTCGTCATATCTCATTAAATAATTTTTATTACACTTTTTGTCATCTAATAGAGGTTTATGATATTCTGATGACTAGACGATTAGGGGCAATCAGTCTCTCAGTCATGGCAAAGCCACATCGCATTTTTGTCAAGTTTTTTGGTTGAACTGCTGACTATACCTTGGGGAAATAAAACTTTTATTTACATAACAACTCCAGGGATCGATATCATCCGCACTTCCTAACCTGTGGTTATTACTAGTCAAATCATATTTAAAAATAGGAGTGCTTTGTAGCACAAGTACAAGTCGAACATAGCCCAGGCTAAGACCAACGCATTCTTGGAGGATGTACATGCTAACGTTACAGTTAATGTTGATGATTGAAATAGGAAAAGAGCTACCTATAGAATTTCCTTTGGAATTCACATAGCGATGCACAGATTTGTATAGGTGACAGTCGGAAACATCGCTGGCCTATCCTCAGAACAAAGGGGGTACAATTAACGAAGGGAAGTTGTGTTCACCTCAGTTTTGTTTTATGAGAACTCCTGTTTCTACTAATTTCTAATCTCCTTACGAAATTGAACACCATGCCTTCTTTGGTGTGACAACGACATTGTGAATTTCTCCACTTTTGTTACCAAACACCTTCAATTTGGCAAATGGTGTTGACTTCCATTTTTGTTCCAAATCTTTTGCATCTTCTTCAGATGGTTGCCAGCTTTCTACCCGGGTCACCACGTCCTTGCTTTCAAACGAAATTTTTCCATAACGCATGCGTGTTTCGAGCAGTAAAAATCCAGATTGTTCGTGATCGGTGCTGAAGTGTGAATCGGAAACTGGAAAAATAGTAACATGAAAATGCATTTAGTAGCTAGTGACATGTAATGTTTCGGTATCTTGCAAATATGTTTACACAGTGGGTATGTTATCAATGGTCACCCAATTGCCCAAAATGACTTTGCTATCCAGGTGATGACGGGAGAGAGCACTTGCTAAGAAGATGTTTTTTGGGGATGGTGCCATTGGTCCTACCTATTTTCAGTATGCTTACAAATGTTTTAATAGTTTCCAAAACTTGTGGTTGTCATTGGATGATTGAATCCTGCATGGTGTTCACCACAGTCATCATCCTCCAGTTACCTTTTGATCTGTTATGAGTTAAGGGACCTTTTAATGGCATCTCATATACGTAAGTGGGTTATATGAAATGCACAACAAAGCTGTAATCGTAGTTGCTCGAGACCCAAATTGAGAAGGACCGACGCAAGGCTTTTGAGAAAGGACACAGCTCAGCCAAACTTAACCCTTTAACTCCCGAGAACTGAATGTTGATTCTCCCCTCTGGTTGCTAGACATTTCCTCGTATATAAGTTACGAGAATTTCGTGTTAGATCAAGATAACAACTTCTATCTGATACATTTGAGTATTCTCATTACCTGTTTGCTAGATAGTGCATGGATATTGTAGGGAGAAGTTACTGGTTGATCACTTCTGGGAGTTAAAAGGTTAAACGCGCAAGGGACATCTGGCTTCTGTTTCCTGGGGTCAATACCCATGTCATAGTATTACTACCGTTTTTTATACCTGGAAGAACACATGGTTCATTCTCTTCTTCAATTTTCTCCTCTGTCTGTTGTTCATCAAGAGAGTTTTCGGCATCAGAAGGTACTTGTTGAGAGATCTCGGGCGACTGAGTGGTTTATACAGAAAAGCAAAAAATAAAACGAACATTTACTCAGGGTCTGAATCAATATTTGTGGCTCTGTGTTAAACTTTATCGTAAAATGAAGCTTATTTGTGTATGCAAGGATTTACATTGGTTTGATTTGAGGACTTATAAACCCTTTAAACCCTTAGAGAGGCTAGCGTCTTATTTCTCCGTACAATATCACCCATGAATCAAACAGTAAGGTCATGAGAATAAAGGAAATGATCACTGGGGAAATAACTTTTTGATTGGCAAACAAATTCTTCTTGTCAGCACCTTAGGAAATGTATAAAGAAAAGTGTGAAGAATTTGCATACTGATGTTATGGTGTAAACGATTAACTAGCTTATCAAACAGTACAACCATGCATGTCCAGATCAAAAAAGCAACAAGAACATCAACAGTAGCTATAACTGTCTAACCAATTTTACCTCGCCATGAATTCAAAGATTGCTAAAAATATTAATTTGAGTTACTTAATGGGGCTCGAAGTCCCCTCAAGAGAGTATAGCAACAACAAAAAAACGTTCCAATGAACAGTTTAGTGACATAAAACATTGATTCAAGCAAGCTTGGTGCAACAGCAAAGGTCATCGAACATTTTAGCAAACAATGCAAACCATAGGCCTCGCTTGAGTTTTTCTCAAAGTTTATAATCATGACGCTGTCCATGACAGAAATATCGGATAAAGATGTCGTACTTCAGTTCCTGCTGTGAATATCCCTAAATAAAATCCTCCCTCCCCTTCAGCGTTATCTTTAAAGGGGAGGGGGTTGGATCCTACGTCTGATCAAAGGAGGCACTGTAACATTTTTCCTCCTAAGGAACAGGCTTTTGGTCGCAAATGAATCGAGAAAGATGGTAAATTTACAGTTTGCTTATCAACTTAAGGACGACGTTACGCTCTTTGACGGGTATAAAAGGAAACTAGCCTCAAACAGTCAGACTTCCCGCCCTGGTGCTCTACCGCAAAGCTATAGGAAACTTGTTCGGTTAGCCCGAAAGCAGTGGAAAATCTTCAGATCTACCATGCGATGATCAGTGAAATCGCGGCTACATAGTCCCTTAGCTCACTGGACCGCATTAGACCTGAGAATACGTAAATCGATAATTAGACATGTCATAATCACCTGACTCTGTGTGGCTACTGGGGATGTTATCCAGGTTTCTTCAGGTCTGGGTTCAATTCTAACGGGCTCTGCCACCAATTGACTCGTAAACTTCTGTCCCTTTTTGGTGGAATCAAAGTAATGTATTAGTGCTTCTTCGTGAATAGCTCTGTGTTTCCTGTTCCACGAAAATATAAAGCTTTTTCTACCATCAATGAATTGTGGACGAAGTTGGCGGGATAATGCTGTGTTCCTGGCCCGACGAGAAAGCATAGAACGGTTTTCTTCGTCATCGTCGCTGTAATTGTCATCCCCTCCTATGACAATCAATACTTTTTCATCTTGAAATGAAAAAAAAAGAGGGATATAATAATGTATGATACATGATGCAATAAAGCTGTAGATGTATTGGGAGTTCCGTCACATTGTAGCCATAACTCCATATGCGAATATATTAAAGTTCACACAGCAACCAGGTGGACAATCAGACATAGTTTGATGCACACTGGTTTGCAGATTTAATGAATGTAACCGAAGAAGTTACAATTCATAGACCCAACGTTTCGACACTCCTGTCTAGTGCCTTCATCAGGGGGGATCTAAACGCTGCAACAAGAGGTCCTTTTATATGATCACTAATTAGCGGCCTTTTTTCTGACGAGGTGTAAATAAGCGTCAGGAAGCAGACCGCCATCGTCACGATTTAAAGGAGCGTGGGCGGAGTTAATGTGCCAAGCCTCCAAACAAAGGCGCTGGTGGTAACGCCGATTAGTGGTGATAATTTTAGAATTATCCCACCCAATTGTATGGTTGGTTAGGCAAGTATGCTCCGATAAAGCTGAATTTTCCATTTTGCAAAGAAAAACCGCTTTTTGGTGCTCTTTTAACCGTGTACCAAACTGGCGTTTGCTCCTTTAAATCGTGACGATGGCGGTCTGCTTCCTGACGCTTATTTACACCTCGTCAGAAAAAAGGCCGCTAATTAGTGATCATATAAAAGGACCTCTTGTTGCAGCGTTTAGATCACCCCTGATGAAGGCACTAGACAGGAGTGTCGAAACGTTGGGTCTATGAATTGTAACTTCTTCGGTTACATTCATTAAATCTGCAAACCAGTGTAGCATCAAACTATGTCCATATGCGAATTGGGTAAAGTGATATTATTTGAGATAAAATTAGAGTCTTTAGGAGCCCTATCTCTAAAAGAAGTCTCTTTTATCTTATATATTGCACCACTTTGGCGACAACCTTTCGCGCAGGTCGAGAAACTCACTCTTTCATTTTTCCCCATATATCGAGTCACTTTTCTATTTTTAAAATTTTAAGATAATCAGTACTGATTTTTATTCATTGGTTGTACCGAACATCTATGTTTTTGAGCGTAGTAAAATATTTCTGACTATCTTGGACAGGAAGAATTACCCGGCAAAGGTTCTTAGAAACAACACACGACGAATAACTTGACGAATTAGGAATCCCGCACTCCATGACTTTGTTCAAGGTAAATTTGTAACCTACCAGAGCCTGTTCGCTTCTTGAGAGCCTCATAAATCTTTCCATGACCACTGTCTTCGCTGAAAGAGAGGCAGCATTCACCGGCATGCACAACAAACACTGCATAATCCATCTTCAAGTTGGGGATAGTTTCGTTGACCATATCCGAGATTTGTCCGCCGCTGAAGTAGCCTTTTACGATCTTAAAAGAAGTTTTCACTACAAGCTTCTTTTCGACAGCTTTCAAAAGCTCTTCCACCTCGTTTAAATCACATAAATTGTCGCAATTACAAAGATAAATGTATGTCTCCTTCGTGGGCGCCATATTTAGCGTTACTAACGGTAGTTCGATTGTTTTCAGTTTTCAAGAAGAGCTGTTTCTTAGAAATAGCGTCTCTGTCACGCAACGAGACATTTGGTATGGAAAATAACGCAATTTCTCTTCTCTGCCAAAGAAATAAGGATGGAATTCATATTCTGTTCTCAGTTACTGACAATGATTCTGAAATGGTTTGGGGTAGAGAGTTCGACAAAACTGCAAAGGGAATGAAATATATGAAGCATTTTTCACGTCCTCAAGAGAGAACATTTTCTTTAAGCTGTTCCTATTGTTTTGCTACTATTTTGTCTTAAGAGCCCTGCCGAACATTTTACTACCCTATTCCTTTAAACAACGGAAGTCAGAGCAGATTGCACAGCTGCATATTAGTACCAATCTTCAAGGAGCTAAACCAAGGTTTGTTGATCCTCAAAACGTTTACTACCTAAGTATTGTCTTGGTTGATCTTTCGAAATATGCCCATTTTGCTGTTTTGAACATTAGATGAACCTCCCTTCAGTTTCTCCTATTTTGGTGTTTTTCTATCCAAAATAACTTTTTTGTGGTTTCCGTCCGTCAACAGCGTCAAAGATTATTTTTCATGTCACACAAAACGGGCGAATTTATTGTGCATAACGTAACTCTTTAAAGTTATCACTAGTTCGTCGATGAAACTGTCTAAAAGAGAACATTCCACAAAGAATCATGTCAGCTTGAGTGAATCAAATGTAGATAAACATCAAGAAAACGGGATGGAAAATGGAAAAGGTTCCAATAATGACGGAGGTCATTACACTCTGATGATGTACTACCTTTCTGTTTCCTTTTATTTTCGAAAATTCATCATCCGGAATCTGATCATTACTTCTGTCCAAGCTGGCTGTAGTATCAACGAAAGTCTTTTAATAGTACTAATCTCAGGTAAAAGATCAACTCCTAGCTTCAAACCATTTATTGTATTAGGTTTCATGTGTCAGTCTAGTCCTCTAGGAAATAATAATCCTCTTATCGCTTTATGCATAGCCTAGGCCTGCAATTGACGATAATCTGGTGGAACTTTACTGATGAAACAGAGGTGAGAATGACAACGGTATTTTTTCAGAAAAAGTCAGATTCCTCTGACCAGTCCCAAAACATTTATACATTTCTTTGAGCATCATTATATATTGTATATGCTTAAGTCACTTTTTACTCTCTTTTTGGTTGTTTAGCCATAGAAAAAAGCAAACTCGCGGCCGCAGTGCTCTGATACAACGACTTATCCCCCAGAAACCACAGATGAAAAATATGCAATAAAGATACGGCCTAAGAGAATACCAAAACCTGCTCCAAACAGGCGTCACGTCCTTAACAACGCATCTAACTGCTGCATTTCCATCACTAATAAACCTAACTGTAGCCTTCGGTGTCTGCTTATGGCGTTCCATGACGTCTGATTCGTGTTGGGTCGAAGGCCGCCAACTTTTCTTCCACTGCACAACGTCCAGAGGCTGATAAGAAATCTTTCCATAACGCATGCAAGTTTCCAAGAGCACCATTCCAGCTGGGTAGTCACAGGTAGCTTTATCTGGTTCTGTGATAAAAATTAAGAAAATAAAAAAAAGGAAAAAAAAGAAAACAAGAGACATTGATTTTGCGACGCAAAGCTCTGTTGCGTTTTAGAGAGACAGAAGAGTTGTGCCATTTGCGATAACATCTACCCCACAGACTAAAACACTCTGGAAAGAATTCTTGAGTTGAGGATGAGAATCCTGTTTTCGATCCTTACCTTTCCCACCATATACTTCATTTTGACTTGTCCCTTTCTGATCATTTTGTCCATAGGATCCATTTCCTTTAGCATGCTCAGGCTTTTTCGGAGAATCTTCTCTCTGGGGTGCGAATGAACACGTTATTCTATAATTTCCTTTTATTTTCTAAATATTATTCAAAGGAAAGGGATAAAGAGTTTTAATTACGAAGACGAAAAATTATGATTTCCTTCCCGGAATCAATGTTTCACACAGCCTGATTTCCCCCAAACTAGAAAATGGTTTTGGAGAGGAGGTAAAGCAAAAAGGAAAAAGGAAAGTGAATGAAAAAGAGAAACATTCACAGCTTTACTTTCAAGAAAAATAAATATGCAATACTTCTCTCTCAACATTTGTCACTGAAGCCGAAATAACAGGTTCTGATGTTGGTACATATTCAAACTTCAGCCCACTCTTGGTGGTATCCAAAAAATGCAACAGTGCTTCCACGTGAATTGCTCGGTGTCTATCGCTCCATGAGAAAATGAAGCTTTTCCTGCCATCAAGATACTCCTCATGGAACTGTGAAGCTACTTTTCTACGCGCCCAACGTGAGATCACAAACTTGGCTTTTTCTTCTTCATCTTTGTAGTTGTCATCGCCACCAATGACTATTAATACTTTATCCCCTAATTTTGAATTTAAGAATTTTTAGGCAACTGATAGTTATAAATACAGAATTCTAACAACTATTTGGACAAAGTTTGACTTTAAAATTGACCGTTATGCAATGGAAAGTTGCCAACTTGATATGATTGACCTCAACTCGAGTAAATAATATGCTGTAATTATTCAACAAGAGCTGAAAGAATATATTCACATATAAAACACTGTTTGATTTTTACGGCATGTGCGAGCGTAACGCATTTTTTAGGCTATTGTTTTTAAAAAGATAGCAAATATCCTCTGATTCCTTGTCTTTAAAAGTGACTCATGGGGATGACATTCTCTAGTGCGACAAACTTCCGTTTGCTCCTGCGTGACATGTACATTGAGTACAAATATCATGTGACCAATGGCCGAATGCATGAAAGCGAAAGTTGGTTTGTTATTGTCTTTCAGCAATGTTGGAAAATCTAGTTTTCGTCTCCCGAATCAAATCCATCTCTTTGCAACTTTCAAAAACATAATCAGTAATGAATGATCAATTTTTTAGCGTCAGATAAATCTTCTACTCTAAAGAAACTGTTTTCTTGTTGAACTCACCAGTGGCGCCTAACAAAGCCCTGTAAATCTTCGAGTAACCAATTCCGGCGTTGTCCTCGTTGATCGACAAACGAGATTCATGTGCATGAACCACAAAAACCGCAAAATCCATTTGTAACCGAGGAATAGTGGTTTTACAAAGTTCCCCCATTTGATTCAGACGAAAATGAAACTTTTCAACCTTGAAATTGCATTTACCGTTCACTTCGAGTAAAAGCGTTTCCACTGAATCCAGTTTAAACGTTTTATCGCAGTTAAAAAGATAAACGGTTTGAGTCGTGCTTTTCGCCATGATGTGATTCAGTCAGCTTTTTCTGACCAAACACGTCCTTTTCGATCACTGTGTACGCTTGTTCCTTTGCTCGAGATTTACTCTTACTGTGGTAATTCAGGGAATTAAGTTGCAGCGGCCCGTTACAACTTTTCCGAGAATGCTTCTGCGTGATAGTCACGCAACTTACTTTACTGTTCTCAATGCAAGAAAATTCTGACCGCGCTAGAATAACAAGACATTTGACGAAAATCGGGATAACACGAAGAAAAAAGATTAATAAATAAATAGAGATATATGAATAGTATTAGGTTAATTCGTATATGAATCTGTAAATAAAGAAAAACTTCATCAAAGAGAACAGTTCTCTCAGCTCCCTCAGCTGTCTTCTCAATCATTCACTTGTGACCAAATAGGAACTCATTTTATAAACCGCAATTTAGAACGGCGCGTCCGTTTCCAAACTGAACATACGCAGTAAAGAACAGGGATAAAATATACTGGCCTTTCTCTTCTGTGGGTGATGATTACCAAAATTAAAATTTTTTTTTGGCAAAAATTATATTTATAACTTTAGGAACTACAAAATAGAGCCGAGGTATTTGATTTTATGGCCACACAGCTTATAGAAAGCTTTTCATAGCTATCAAGACCAGAATCCAATAAGGAGAGGAAAAATGGACTTTTAATGAGTCATTTTTTTTCTACTTGAGATTTACATAAATTGCTCATGCAAAAACATTCTCTTGCGACTTTTAAGTTTCCGTCAGGAAATTGACTTCTGAAGTGTTGTTCAACACTTTTTTGATTGTTTCTGTATTCAAATATAAGGTAAGTATACATTTTCCGATCAAAAAGTGATGTCAAATGAAATGGGATTTCGTAACTTTTTCTTCTTGAAGGACTTAGCTCAGCTTCGTCATGTTTAGTGAATCACACATAGTTCCTAATTCATTTTTTCAGCTATAGAAAAAAAATCGTGCTCTTTATAAAAGAGCAAAGTAACTGCAAAGTAAATAAACAAAAGAAACTTTCAGCACCCTTGAAAACAAGACCTCGGTTTAAGATTGTAAGCTATTTTGTCTTTCTGATTTTCGTCTCTCAGTTCTGATGGCCTATTACATTTTCATTGCTAGCCTGTAGTCTGACAGCGCGCGGGACATGGCTGACTCTTTGACGACAGTGCGAACGCCTCCCGAACTCTCTTCACAATAGATCTCTACTTCTGCCCGTGGAACATGACTGTATTTCTCGAGAAAATCAGAGACCAAGTGCTCCGGTGGCTTATAGCCCTCTTTCATTTCCACCACATCCCCTTCTGCGAATGAGATCCTACCAAAGCGAATAGACGTCTTCAACACTAGCATTTCGTTAAGGACTCCGTCACACTTGCGAGGGCGTCCTCTCCACCAAAGGACAATGCCTTTCTCGCCAAGCAGCAACTCCAGTTACTTGGACTTCTTCGCTCTGTGATAGTGGCAACGTCTTTGCAATTATGTCTGAGTGCATTATTACGACTACCACTCTGTCTGGATATAGAAATGGTAAAAATACGTCAGAAAGAAACCTGCTGTTATAACATTCAATAAACGTAACTTTACAGGAAATTATCACTCTTCAATATTCCCGTATCTTTTAAGAAAATAGATTTTAAATGTTTCGTCGAACTAAATTCATAGTTAAAATTACACAAAATGGTATTGCAAAGTAGATTTTATTTAAACAGGGCCCACTAGTGACCTGATGAAGATATTGTTTATCATTAGCTAAGACGAAAAATTGATCATCCGGCCATCATCGTCGTCTATCAAACTGAAATTGAACTAAAACCCTCCCTTAAAAAATCAGGATTGAGTTTAATTGGGTATTTAGTAGACCACAGCCAGCAGCTACATCTTTAGTTTATAAAATTGAGCCTTTGACAGAGGCCCAACAAGGAAGATCTGGAAGGAACCCTACTGGGTATTAACTCTACCATAACAGGAGGGTCTCAATAGGGTTAACCGTTAGTTTTAAAATGGCCATTAGGCGTAAAAATCAACAAATTTTAACCGTTAGTCGTAACAAACATTAACCGTGAAAATTTTCCTGTGACCACTTAGAAAGATGTTAACCGTTAGCCGTAAATTGGTCAAGATTTTAACCGATAGCCATTTTGACCCTATAGTGGGTCAGACCGTGTCCTCAAACACTAAGTTTATATTTTCTGTGACTTTTCTTACCAGCTGCTTTTTGAACAGTCCTCAACAGTTCTCCAAAGTCAGATCTCTTCCATTCGTTTGACAATGCAATCTGTTTTAAAGCACTCGCCTGTAGCCCAATGGCACATAACGACACAGAGGTTCCCTCCTGCAGATGAGATTTCAGCTCTTTGGGGCTGCCAACATGTATGTCAGAGTGAGTACGCATGCCTGACAAGGGGTACATTTTGCTAATAACTGTCACGGCTGATTGGTCACTGCAGAGAACCATGAAATCCACAACGCCTGAGAAGAAGACAGATAGTCGATATTGGACACTTAGTGGACATGTGATTGAAGTCCAGCATGAAATGCAAATAATTAAAACCATTAAAGAGGATTTCCTTCCGAAAATCATGCACATATTACTTATGGACAAAAAAAAAGCCAAAGTATTGGTGACTTCTCTACTGTCAGTCGTTTAATATCTAATTCATTTCACCTATATTTAAGGCATGATCTGCCTTTCAACTCACTAGTTAGTGTCATGAAAATGTTGACATTTTTAAAACATGTTGATATTGAGTTTTATGCCTGTTTAATAAATGATTCTTTTGGCCTGCTTCTTGTTGCTAAGGTGGTTTGGGAATATTTCTTGAATTTGACGGTCCTGCTCCCCGAAAAAGGAAGCACAATTTTTCTTAATTCATAAGATACTCACTCCCGACAAAAGGCAGGCAGTGAAAATATTAATCACTGAAGCCTAGCTAACAGAGCAGTGTCGATCCCAGACTGACTGATTGTGAGATCTGAATCTACTTATGGCATCCAAGTCATCAGCAGGGCCAAGTTGTTCAAAACACGACTAACCTTACACGGGATTAGTATAATTTTCAACAGAGTTTAATAGCTTTGCAAATTAATTTTTTCTTTTGTATTTTTTCGAGGTAGTCTCAAGTCATATCGAGATAAAATCGGCAACAAAACCTTCACTCTTATACGCGCTCTTCAACACGAGAAATAAGAGCCAAGGTTAACTTGCTAGATTAACGCTAACCCCCTTTCGAACAACCTGGCTCAGCTGCAGGGTCACTAACTGACTGTTATGCTAATTATACCTGTTCTGTTTTCCTTGGTCGAGGAATCCACAACATCGCAAGTTCCTTTGTCAAGTGTGGAAATTGACTGCGGAAGAAAAAAAAATTAATGTCCTAAATTACTAAAAGCGAGCCAGCCTCTAACTTTCCCTTGACTTTCGCCATGCAAATGAAAAGAGGACGCACACACTTTTCAATCTAATTTTCTTGCCTGAGGCCACCGTAATTATGGGGATTTTCAGTGTCTTAGTTTTAGGCAATCCTTTGACCATCGAGTGACCTAACCTATTTTTCCTGGCCGGTATACCTTGGTAACTCTTAAACAGAGTAGACATTTGCCACTGTTATATAGTGCCGTCTCCCAGTAAGCACATTGAGACCTGTGGCAGGAAAACTGGGTTATTTGTATCGAATCGAGGCTTGCTGCTCAAATTCCATGGAAGTAAAGTCCAAAACTTTTCTCTCCTGGTTTGGTTTGTACATTTGGTTGTGCCATGGATCTTTGTAAAACAACATCTTAGCTACATTTGACTTTCCACATTAGTCTTTCTGAAGTTTACCAATACACCTCGGCTTTGTAGGCCAGTCCTAGGTTTTAGCTCTCGCCCGAAATTGAATCTGCTTATATAAACTGCGCATGAACAATGTGTGTACCTTCTCAACAACACTAGCTGCATCCGTTTTGGCGTGCATCTCTGATTGACAGTCAAATTTGACTCCTGCTTTCTTCGGATCAAGGAAATGCAGCAGTGCCTGCTTGTGGATTGCTCGGTGTTTTTCATTCCAAGAAAATACGAAGCTTTTTCTCCCATCACGAAACTCTTCCTTGAGCTGTGAGCCGACAATCCGATGTGCCCAGCGTGATAAGACATTTTTGTGTTCTTCTGCTTGGTTTTTGTAATGGCTGTCTCCACCAATAACCACACCGACTTTCTCACCTTAAAAATTATCAGGAACCAAACCTTTAGTCCACTCGTAAACGTCTTATGATGTATTCAGGGCTTATCGCAAATACACTACACTGTTGAAATTATTGCTTTCTTTTGCGAACAACCTTGTCCCTCCGATCTCGAGGTTAGACGCGGCCTACCTCGATTTTTCTCTTGCTCACATTAAGTATTTGTCTTCTGGAATTGCAAGTTGCCCCTGTCTCCTTAAAAATATAAAGATCCAGCCTCCGATTAAATGTCTCGACAATAGATTTGATTGCGCTGAGAACGGAATTGAATTAGAAGAAGATATAATTCCGTATACTATGTAATTGGAGCGCACTCGATTATCCTCCAAATAATGAAATACAACCTTTGGTGCAAGTTGCTAATTGAATGAAGTTTAGCGTTTGTTTTCAAAGAAACTTGTGGCAAGTAGAATGGACGACACTTGAACTTACTTTGAAAGGTTTCTTGCTTGACTCATATAATGTATTCAAAGATGGCAATGATTACTCAACTAGGTTGGACTCGTATATAATTTATGTACAGCGTCTCTCGACGTTTCACTCACAATGGCGATGTCGTATTACCCTGATTACAAAAGAAAGCTAGTCTCCAGATGGTGAAGACAACTGCACTAAAATTTCACTCTGGTTTTGAGTGTTTGTAAATCTTCAAGCCAAAAAATATAGGTATGAAAGCGAAACAGTTTTGCTTGGTTAGCCTTTATTATAAATAATAGTTAAAATCAGCCTGTTTAACCAATTTTTCGAACGATGGCACCAATTTACAATCGCACAGGTAGGCTTATGGAACAAACTCCCTAAAACATGTATAAAGATGAGAGCAAGAAAATGTCAACAAAATATACTTCCGCCATGACAGTGGAGAAGACTTACCAGTAGCGTCCAGCAGTGCTCTGTAAACTTTTGTGTAACTGCTTTCTACTTTACTATCGTTGAATGATAGACAAGATTCATCGGCATGAACCACAAGAAAAGCGAAGTCAATGTGAAGTTTAGAAATGGTGTTTTCGCATAATTTAGACATGTCACGGAGACTGAAATAATGTTTCGATACCGTAAAAGTGAAAGGTATTTTCTTTTGGACGGATCGAATCCAAGCGTCAACGACGGTAAGATCGTAAGTGTTATCGCAGTTGAAAAGATACACGCGCTTCTTCTCAGACATTGGTTATGTTTCGAGGCGAAATTTTAGACTACTGGATGAACTGAGCTGCTTTCCGACTTGTTTGTTTGTCTTCGAGTTTGTTGGACGCGTTCTTAGAAATGACCGTTTACGGTTTTGTTTCGATTCCTAGAATAAACGTCACTATTAAAAGAGTCACGCAATTTCTATGATGCTACCCAAGAGTGCAAGTTGGTTGTTAAACTGCACTTCAAGTATATAGTCACTTACAAGAACTATCTGTGAATGCATTAATGACCCGTTACTTAACCTTTTAAACCCAAAGAGTGACTAGCATCAAATTTCTCATTACAATATCACCCCTGAATCACACATTAACATCATGAGAATAAAAGAAATGATCATCAACAAGAGAAGCTTTTGATTAGTAAACAAATTCTCCTTGTCAGCACCTCAGGGAATTGATTTTAGGGTGTAAAGGGCTAAACGTTTATCTTTGATGCTGCGGTTATGAAACGAAGGATTAATTTGACTGAGGTAAGACTTTCCACCTAATTGAGTTCGTCGTAACCAATAACAAATGAATACTGAAGGGGAATAGATAATATTCCTTTACTACTTCTGCGGCATGAAAATTTTGACCTTTTCAAACGGTACCGCTCTCGAACATATCAAAGTATGAATGCTTTTCCTTAAATAACAGTTAATTAGGAAATCAAAACATTCGAAAAATGGTTCATTCCCTCATGTCAATCATCTAAATTATCCGGTGACATAGAAGAGAGCAAACAGATGAAATGAGATCAACCAAGCCATAATGGTCCTATTGGCTCACATTTCAGTTTTATTATATGTTAATAACAACTTATTGTTCAAGTCTGAACTTACTGATAAGAGACAGATTCGCTTCTGCAGGGGAGACATCTTGTTTTAATTACATAACTTTTTCTTTTATGTTGTTCCCTAGGTACATTTACGCTTCATTTTGACCTTCAAAAAAATGGCTCTGTACTGCTGTAATCAAAGATGACCGCCAGTTAAGAGTTTTTAAATAAACTGGGTGGAAATTGCTGAAGAATTAAAGAATCAAAGAGAAAATGTAGATATTGCTCGACATTATGCAATTTACAATCTCAACAACAGTCACATTTCTGATAGCAAAACTGAACTAATTAAGATGTACCAATGATAACATCCAACCAAAAGACTTAGTGACTGACAGCAATGGATGCTACTCTTTTACACATTCTCCAAATACACTCATGTCGCATGATCAGTTGCATTTTCAGGTTTATTTTTTATAGCCGACGAAAGGGATTTATTCAAGTTGGGAAGAACATCTCATACACCTTACTTACTGGGGACTTGCAGTGGGATTAACAATAGTTCGATAGTCACCAGTTGTTTTTTCCCGAAAAACTAGCAATTCTGCAATTCTGCATCGGCAGTCGATTGTCGAAGCATATCTTCATCAAACTTCTCAGTTTCATCTTGAAGAGAAATCTCACCATAGCGTAGGCGGGCCTTAAAAAGGAGGGTTATCTTCATTATCTTTTTGAGCTCTTTTCCGTCTAAGTGATCACGAGCGTTTTGGAGTTTGCTTTTGCGGGTTGTTCCCCTTCCACCAAAAAATAACGCCCTTGTCGTCAAGAAGTTCCTTGATTCTTGACATAATAAAGTTTTCTTCTTTCGATGACACGTTACTGTTACGGTCGCTGATAATTAGGACAATTTTTCCGTCTGAAATCAAAATTGAACAAATTTTCCCAACAGCACATAAAAAAAATATCTTAATAACCAGACAAACGCTCGATTTTTGTAAACTTAGTGTTGATGGTCAGAATGACTGCTGCATAGGCATAATTCTGTCCAGCAAATCACATAAAAAACGTTCGTAGAATTTTTAGTCAGTCGCCATCTAATGTTTAACAGTTATGAAGTGTTTTTAGTTATGGGTGTTATGTATTTTAGACTGTTTGCACCACTTCTTCTTCTATGGTACATAAGGTCTCCGCGAAGCGAGGGTTAAGTTGTACCAAAGAAAAGCTGATGACAATGTTGTGTATGAATGTATTGGCGATATTTAGACAGGCTGGCCTAAAAAAGCTCAAAGCTGGTTGAAATGGGGCCTGTATAAAAAATAACAAAGCCAGACCACAACACCGAGAGCTACGTTCAATTGAAGTCGATACGTATGCATACTTTAAGAAGATGTTCTTACCTACATTTCTTTTCGCCGATTCCAACATGCATTGATATGATTTGAATTGAAGCTCATCCTTTAGGGCTCTAGCTTCCACCACAATGAAACAGGATTTTAGAGGGCCAGTGAAGATTGATGAATCGCTCCCGAGATCACCAGGAGACCCGCTGAAGATACAAACCTCGCTAAGAACATTATCAGGGAACAATTCGTTAAGCAAACGTAAATCAGACTGGTCCCGACCAAGGATCAGTACCTTTTTCATTGGTGATAATGGTTTTGTGTTCATGGAATCAAAGGATTCCCGACAAGCTGCTCCCATCCTTTTTTCTGACTCTATATCTGACATACAAAAAGGAAATATTAGCATCCTTCTATTGACCGAGCTCAATTTAAATTAGTGTACGGACCCGAATTTTTTTTCAAGCTTTATTTCAACTACTAGTTCAGTAGTGTTCATACCTGCGAGGATCGCTTCTACATTCGTTTCTTCAACCGCAGTGCACATATATGGTTCTTATATATTTTCAGCCATTATCAATAGTAATAGTTATGATGGTAAAGGAAAAGGATGCTAATCTGTACGATGTTGATGATTGAGATGATAATGACGATGATAACGAAGATCATCACGATGATATCGAAAAGAAAAAAGAAGAGGGGGTGGGTGAGGGATCATTTTTTCCTTACAGATCTCTCTATGTCAAATAGAAAAACAACTAAAATTGGATCAACGTACCGCTCATATCTGTAGGTTTCTCGTCAAAGTCACGCGTATCAGCGTCAGTAGATGTACAAGACTGAAGTAAAGAGTTTGAGTCCTGCTTGGGCCTGGGCCTAGCGTCGAGTGGAAGTCCCTCAGGGGGTTTCTCATTTTCCATTCCCAAGTAGTTCCCTTCTGTATTGCTTGATGCAGTGGTATTCCTGCTAATTTGATCATGAGTTTCAGCTTCCTGTGACAGACGAAACGGTACACACATACTAAAGCAAACGATACTTGAAAATATTTTTATCTAAATATAAACGTATCAGTTTAAAATTTCTTATGGTTGATCGATCTAGGCAACTTACAGTCTCCATTTGAAATTAAATAAGCAAAACATGATGTTTATACATCAAAACTTGGCAAGGGTTTTCCATTCACAAAAGCAGAGACAACTTTGTTTACTACGCTTTTCAGTATTTTTTGCGCGGTGAGTAACATTTGTAAATAGACCTCTGAGAATACCCACTTTCCAAAAAAATGTTAAAGGGCTTGGGATCAAAAAATACCTTCCCACTAATCAAAAAGTAAAGGTAAAGTACAAAGGAAAAAAGGAAACTGAAGGAAAAAGAGAAACATTCACAGCTTTACTGTCGAGAAAAACAAATATGCAATACTTCTCTCTCAATATTTATCTCTGAAGCCGAAGTAACAGGTTCTGATGTTGGTACATATTCAAACTTCTGCCCACTCTTGGTGGTATCCAAAAAATGCAACAGTGCTTCCACGTGAATCGCTCGATATCTATCGCTCCATGAGAAAATGAAGCTTTTCCTGCCATCAAGATACTCCTCACGGAACTGTGAAGCTACTTTTCTACGCGCCCAACGTGAGATCACAAACTTGGCTTTTTCTTCTTCATCTTTGTAGTTGTCATCGCCACCAATGACTATTAATACTTTATCCCCTAATTATGAATTTCAGACTTTTTTTGACAACTGATAGTAATAAATACAGAATTCTAACAACTATTTGTTTGACTTTAAAATTGACCGTTATGAAAATTGACCGTTATGAAATGGAAATTTGCCAACTTAATATGATTGACATCAACTCTTGTAAATAATATGCTGTAATTATTCAACAAGATATTCGCATCCAAAACACTGTTTGATTTTTACGGCATGTGCGAGCGTAACGTATTTTTATTCTATTGTTTTGAAAAAGATAGCAAATATCCTTTGATTCCTTGTCTTTAAAAGCGACTCATAGGGATGACATTCTTTAGTGCGACAAACTTCCGTTTGCTCTTGCGTGACATGTACATGGAATGCAAATATCATGTGACCAATGGCCGATTCATAAAAGCGAAAGTTGGTTTGTTATTGTCTTTCAGCAATGTTCGAAAATCTAGTTGTTGTCCCACCCGAATCAAATCCATCTCTTTGCAGCAAAAACATAATCTGTAATGAATTATCAATTTTTTAGCGTCAGATAAATATTCTACTCCAAAGAAACTGTTTTCTTGTTGAACTCACCAGTGGCGCCTAACAAAGCCCTGTAAATCTTCGCGTAACCAATTCCGGCGTTGTCCTCGTTGATCGACAAACGAGATTCATGTGCATGAACCACAAAAACCGCAAAATCCATTTGTAAACGAGGAATAGTGGTTTTACAAAGTTCCTCCATTTGATTCAGACGAAAATGACACTTTTCAACCTTGAAATTGCATTTACCGTTCACTTCGAGTAAAAGCGTTTCCACTGAATCCAGTTTAAACGTTTTATCGCAGTTAAAAAGATAAACGGTTTGAGTCGTGCTTTTCGCCATGATGTGATTCAGTCAGCTTTTTCTGACCAAACACGTCCTTTTCGATCACTGTGTACACTTACTTCTTTGCTCACGATTTGCTCTTACTGTGTAATTCAGGGAATTAAGTTGCAACGGCCCGTTACAACTTTTCCGAGAATGCTTCTGCGTGACAGTCACGCAACTTACTTTACTGTTCTCAATGCATAAAACTTCTGACCGCGCTAGAATAACAAGACATTTGACGAAAATCGGGTTAACACGAAGAAAAAAGATTAATAAATAAATAGAGATATATGAATAGTATTAGGTTAATTCGTATATGAATCTGTAAATAAAGAAAAACTTCATCAAAGAGAACAGTTCTCTCAGCTCCCTCAGCTGTCTTCTCAATCATTCACTAGTGACCAAATAGGAACTCATTTTATAAACCGCGGCGCGTCCGTTTTCAAACTGAACATACGCAGTAAAGAACAGGGATAAAATATACTGGCCTCTCTCTTCTGTGGGTGATGATTACCAAAATTGAAATTTGTTTTAAGCAAAAATTAAATTTATAACTTTAGGAACTACAAAATAGAGCCGAGGTATTTGATTTTATGGCCACACAGCTTATAGAAAGCTTTTCATAGCTATCAAGACCAGAATCCTATAAGGAGAGGAAAAATGGACTTTTAATGAGTCATTTTTTTCTACTTGAGATTTACATAAATTGCTCATGCAAAAACATTCTCTTGCGACTTTTAAGTTTCCGTCAGGAAATTGACTTCTGAAGTGTTGTTCAACACTTTTTTGATTGTTTGCCTATTCAAATATAATGTAAGTATACAATTTCCGATCAGAAAGTGACGTCAAATAAAATGGGATTTCGTACCTTTTTCTTCTTGAAGGACTTAGCTCAGCTTCGTCATGTTTAGTGAATCACACATAGTTCCTAATTCATTTTTTCAGCTATAGAAAAAAAATCGTGCTCTTTATAAAAGAGCAAAGTAACTGCAAAGTAAATAAACAAAAGAAACTTTCAGCACCCTTGAAAACAAGACCTCGGGTGTCCTCTCCACCAAAGGACCTTTTTTGGCCTTTCTCGCCAAGTAGCATTTCCACTTTTTCAGTTACTTGGACTTCTTCGCTCTGTGATAGTGGCAACGTCTCCGCAATTATGTCTGAGTGCATTATTACGACTACCACTCTGTCTGGATATAGAAATGGTAAAAATACGTCAGAAAGAAACCTGCAGTTATAACATTCAATAACTTTATTGGTAACTTTACAGGAAATTATCACTCCTCAATATTCCCGTATCTTTTAAGAAAATAGATTTTAAATGTTTCGTCGAACTAAATTCATAGTTAAAATTACACAAAATGGTATTGCAAAGTAGATTCTATTTCAACAGGGCCTACTAATGACCTGATGAAGCTATTGTTTATTATTAGCTAAGACAAAAAATTGATTATCCGGCCATCATCGTCGGCTATAAAACTGAAATCGAACTAAAACCCTCCCTTAAAAAATCAGGATTGAGTTTAATTGGGTATTTAGTAGACCACAGCTAGCAGCTACATCTTTAGTTTATAAAATTGAGCCTTTGACAGAGGCCCAACAAGGAAGATCTGGAAGGAACCCTACTGGGTATTAACTCTACCATAGCAGGAGGGTCTCAATAGGGTTAACCGTTAGATTTTAACCGATAGCCATTTTGACCCTATAATGGGTCAGACCGTGTCCTCAAACACTAAGTTTACATTTTCTGTGACTTTTCTTACCAGCTGCTTTTTGAACAGTCCTCAACAGTTCTCCAAAGTCAGATCTCTTCCATTCGTTTGACAATGCAATCTGTTTTAAAGCACTCGCCTGTAGCCCAATGGCACATAACGACACAGAGGTACCCTCCTGCAGATGAGATTTCAGCTCTTTGGGGCTGCCAACATGTATGTCAGAGTGAGTACGCATGCCTGACAAGGGGTACATTTTGCAAATAACTGTCACAGCTGATTGGTCACTGCAGAGAACCATGAAATCCACAACGCCTGAGAAGAAGACAGATAGTCGATATTGGACACTTAGTGGACATGTGATTGAAGTCCAGCATGAAATGCAAATAATTAAAACCATTAAAGAGGATTTCCTTCCGAACATCATGCACATATTGCTTATGGACAAAAAAAATTCCAAAGTATTGGTGACTTCTCTACTGTCAGTCGTTTAATATCTAATTCATTTCACCTATATTTAAGGCATGATCCAACTTTCAACTCACTAGTTAATGTCATGAAAATGTTGACATTTTTAAAACATGTTGATATTGAGTTTTATGCCTGTTTAATAAATGATTCTTTTGGCCTGGATCTTGTTGCTAAAGTGGTTTGGGAATATTTCTTGAATTTGACGGTCCTGCTCCCCAAAAAAGGAAAAACAATTTTTCTTAATTCATAAGATACTCACTCCCGACAAAAGGCAGGCAGTGAAAATATTAATCACCCAAGCCTAGCTAACAGAGCAGTGTCGATCCCACACTGACTGATTGTGAGATCTGAATCTACTCATGGCATCCAAGTCATCAGCAGGGCCAAGTTGTTCAAAACACGACTAACCTTACACGGGATTAGTATAATATTAGTATAATTTTCAAAAGAGTTTAATAGCTTTGCAAATTAATTTTTTCTTTTGTATTTTTTTCCAGCTAGTCTCAAGTCATATCGAGATAAAATCGGCAACAAAACCTTAACTCTTATACGCGCTCTTCAACACGAGAAATAAGAGCCAAGGTTAACTTGCTAGATTAACGCTAACCCCCTTTCGAACAACCTGGCTCAGCTGCAGGGTCACTAACTGACCGTTATGCTAATTATACCTTTTCTGTTTTCCTTGGTCGAGGAATCCACAACATCGCAAGTTACTTTGTCAAGTGCGGAAATTGACTGCGGAAGAAAAAAAATTAATGTCCTAAATTACTAAAAGCGAGCCAGCCTCTAACTTTCCCTTGACTTTCGCCATGTAAATGAAAATAGGAAGCACACACTGTTCAATCTAATTTTCTCGCCTGAGGCCACCGTAATTATAGGGATTTTCAGTGTCTTTGTTTTAGGCAATCCTTTGACCATCGAGTGACCTAACCTATTTTCCTGGCCGGTATACCTTGGTAACTCTTAAACAGAGTAGACATTTGCCACTGTTATACAGTGCCGTCTCCTAGTAAGCATATTTAGACCTGTGGCAGGAAAACTGGGTTATTTGTATCGAGTCGAGGCTTGCTGCTCAAATTCCAGGGAAGTAAAGTCCAAAACTTTTCTCTCCTGGTTTGGTTTGTACATTTGGTTGTGCCATGGATCTTTGTAAAACAACATCTTAGCTACATTTGACTTTCCACATTAGTCTTTCTGAAGTTTACCAACACACCTCGGCTTTGTAGGCCAGTCCTAGGTTTTAGCTCTCGCCCGAAATTGAATCTGCTTATATAAACTGCGCATGAACAATGTGTGTACCTTCTCAACAACACTAGCTGCATCCGTTTTGGCGGGCATCTCTGATTGACAGTCAAATTTGACTCCTGCTTTCTTCGGATCAAGGAAATGCAGCAGTGCCTGCTCGTGGATTGCTCGGTGTTTTTCATTTCAAGAAAATACGAAGCTTTTTCTCCCATCACGAAACTCTTCCTTGAGCTGTGAGCCGACAATCCGATGTGCCCAGCGTGATAAGACATTTTTGTGTTCTTCTGCTTGGTTTTTGTAATGGCTGTCTCCACCAATAACCACACCGACTTTCTCACCTTAAAAATTATCAGGAACCAAACCTTTAGTCCACTCGTAAACGTCTTATGATGTATTCAGGGCTTATCACAAATACACTACACTGTTGAAATTATTGCTTTCTTTTGCGAACAACCTTATCCCTCCGATCTCGAGGTTAGACGCGGCCTACCTCGATTTTTCTCTTGCTCACATTAAGTATTTGTCTTCTGGAATTGCAAGTTGCCCCTGTCTCCTTAAAAATATAAAGATCCAGCCTCCGATTAGATGTCTCGACAATAGATTTGATTGCGCTGAGAACGGAATTGAAGAATTGAATTAGAAGAAGATATAATTCCGTATACTATGTAATTGGAGCGCACTCAATTATCCTCCAAATAATGAAATACAACCTTTCGTGCAAGTTGCTAACTGAATGAAGTTTAGCGTTTGTTTTCAAAGAAACTTGTGGCAAGTAGAATGGACGACACTTGAACTTACTTTCAAAGGTTTCTTGCTTGACTCATATAATGTATTCAAAGCTGGCAATGATTACTCAACTAGGTTGGACTCGTATATAATTTATGTACAGCGTCTCTCGACGTTTCACTCACAATGGCGATGTCGTATTACCCTGATTACAAAAGAAAGCTAGTCTCCAGATGGCGAAGACAACTGCACTAAAATTTCATTCTGGTTTTGAGTGTTTGTAAATCTTCAAGCCAAAAAATCTAGGTATGAAAGCGAAACAGTTTTGCTTGGTTAGCCTTTATTATAAATAATAGTTAAAATCAGCCTGTTTAACCAATTTTTCGAACGATGGCACCAATTTACAATCGCACAGGTAGGCTTATGGAACAAACTCCCTAAAACATGTATAAAGATGAGAGCAAGAAAATGTCAACAAAATATACTTCCGCCATGACAGTAGAGAAGACTTACCAGTAGCATCCAGCAGTGCTCTGTAAACTTTGGTGTAACCGCTTTCTACTTTACTATCGTTGAATGATAGACAAGATTCATCGGCATGTACCACAAGAAAAGCGAAATCAATGTGAAGTTTAGAAATGGTGTTTTCGCATAATTTAGACATGTCACGGAGACTGAAATAATGTTTCGATACCGTAAAAGTGAAAGGTATTTTCTCTTGGACGGATCGAATCCAAGCGTCAACGACGGTAAGATCGTAAGTGTTATCGCAGTTGAAAAGATACACGCGCTTCTTCTCGGACATTGGTTATGTTTCGAGGCGAAATTTTAGACTACTGTATGAACTGAGCTGCTTTCCGACTTGTTTGTTTGTCTTCGAGTTTGTTGGACGCGTTCTTAGAAATGACCTTTACGGTTTTGTTTCGATTCCTAGAATAAACGTCACTATTAAAAGAGTCACGCAATTTCTATGGTACTACCCAAGAGTGCAAGTTGGTTGTTCCAACGAAAACAGAGTTTATATGATATTGTAAAGACATAGTTGCGTTAAACTGCACTTCAAGTATACAGTCACTTACAAGAACTATCTGTGAATGCATTAACGACCCGTTACTTAACCTTTTAAACCCAAAGAGTGACCTGCATCTAATTTCTCCTTAAAATATCACCACTGAATCACACATTAGAGTCATGAGAATAAAGGAAATGATTATCAACGAGAGAAGCTTTTGATTAGAAAACAAATTCTCTTTGTCAGCACCTCAGAGAATTGATTTTAGGGTGTAAAGGGTTAAACGTTTATCTTTGATGCTGCGGTTATGAAACGAAGGATTAATTTGACTGAGGTAAGACTTTTCACCTAATCGAGTTCGTCGTAACCAATAACAAGTGAATACTCAAGGGAAATAGATAATGTTCCTTTACTACTTCTGCGGCATAAAAATTTTGACCTTTTCAAACGGTACCGCTCTCGAACATATCAAAGTATGAATGCTTTTCCTTAAATAACAGTTAATTAGGAAATCAAAACATTCGACAAATGGTTCATTCCCTCATGTCAATCGTCTAAATTATCCGGTGACATAGAATAGAGCAAACAGATGAAATGAGATCAACCAAGCCATAATGGTCCTATTGGCTCACATTTCAGTTTTATTATGTTCGTAACAACTTATTGTTCAAGTCTGAACTTACTGATAAGAGACAGATTCGCTTCTGCAGGGGAGACATCTTGTTTTAATTACATAACTTTTTCTTTTATGTTGTACCCTAGATAAACTTTTACGCTTCATTTTGACCTTCAAAAAAATGGCTCTGTACTGCTGTAATCAAAGATGACCGCCAGTTAAGAATTTTTAAATAAACTGGGTGGAAATTCCTGAAGAATTAAAGAGAAAATGTAGATATTGCTCGACATTATGCAATTTACAATCTCAACAACAGTCATATTTCTGGTAGCAAAACTGAACTAATTAAGATGTACCAATGATAACATCCAACCAAAAGACTTAGTGACTGACAGCAATGGATGCTACTCTTTTACACATTATCCAAATACACTCATATCGCATGATCAGTTGTATTTTCAGGTTTATTTTTTATAGCCGACGAAAGAGATTTATTCAAGTTGTGAAGAACATCTCATACACCTTACTTACTGGGGAAATTGCAGTGGGATTAACAATAGTTCGATAGTCACCAGTTATTTTTTCCCGAAAAACTAGCAATTCTGCATCGGCAGTCGATTGCCATTTTGTCCTCAAGTTTTCCTTGATCTCTGAGGGAAGCATATCTTCATCGAACTTCTCATTTTCATCTTGAAGAGAAATCTCACCATAGCGTAGGCGGGCCTTAAAAAGGAGGGTAAAGTCATCGGGGCACAGATGACGTTCCTTAGTTTCTGATACTGTGGCTGCTGCACCATCATTATCTTTTTGAGCTCTTTTCCGTCTAAGTGACCACGAGCGTTTTGGAGTTTGCTTTTGCGGGTTGTTCCCCTTCCACCAAAAAATAACGCCCTTGTCGTCAAGAAGTCCCTTGATTCTTGATGTAATTAAGTTTTCCTCATTCGGTGACATGTTACTGTTACGGTCGCTGATAATTACGACAATTTTTCCGCCTGAAATCAAAATTGAACAAATTTTCACAACAGCACATAAAATTATCTTAAACAGACAAACGCTCGATTTTTGTAAACTAAGTGTTGATGGTCAAAATGACTGTTGCATAGCATAATTCTGTCCAGCAAACCATATAATCTAATGTTTAACAGTTATGAAGTGTTTTTAATTATGGGTGTTATGTATCTTAGTCTGTATGCACCACTTCTCCTTCCATGGTATATGAGGTCTCCGCACAGCGAGGGTTAAGTTTCACCAAAGAAAAGCTAATGACAATGTTGTGTATGAATGTATTGGCGATATTTTGACAGGCTGGCCTAATACAGCTCAAAGCTGGTTTAAATAGGGCCTGTATAAACAAAAACAAAGCCAGACCAAAACACCGAGAGCTAGGTTCAATTGAAGCCAATACGAATGCATACTTTAAGAAGATGTTCTTACCTACATTTCTTTTCGCCGATTCCAACATGCATTTATATGATTTTGTTTTTGATTTGAATTGAAGTTCATCCCTTAGGATTCTGGCTTCTACCACAATGAAACAGGATTTTAGAGGGCCAGTGAAGATTGATGAATCGCTCCCGAGATCATCAGGAGACCCGCTGAAGATAAAAACCTTGCTAAGAACATCATCAGCAAACAATTCTTTCACCAAACGTATATCAGACTGGTTCCAACCAAGGATCAGTACCTTTTTCATTGGTGATAATGGTTTTGTGCTCATGGAATCGAAGGATTCCCGACAAGCTGCTCCCATCCTTTTTTCTGACTCTATATCTGACATACAAAAAGGAAATATTAGCTTCTCTCTATTGACCAAGCTCAATTTAAATTAGTGAACGGGCCTGAATTATTTCAAATACTAGTTCAGTAGTGTTCATAACTGCGAGGATCGCTTCTATACTCGTTTCTTCAACTGCAGTGCACATATATGGCTCTCATATATTTACAGTCATTACCAATAGTAATAGTTATGATGGTAAAGGAAAAGGATGTTAATCTGTGCAATGTTGATGATTTTTATGATAATGATGATGATGTTGATGATTTTTATGATAATGATGATTATGTTGATGATTTTTATGATAATGATGATGATGTTGATGATTTTTATGATAATGATGATGATGTTGATGACTTTTATGATAATGATGATGATGTTGATGATTTTTATGATAATGATGATTATGTTGATGATTTTTATGATAATGATGATGATGTTGATGATTTTTATGATAATGATGATGATATTGATGACTTTTATGATAATGATGATGATGTTGATGATTTTTATGATAATGATGATGATGTTGATGACTTTTATGATAATGATGATGATGTTGATGATTTTTATGATAATGATGATGATAACGAAGATCATCATGATAACGATGAGGTCGAAAAGAAAAAAAGGGGGGGGTGGGTGAGGGATCATTTTTCCTTACAGATCTCTCTATTTCAAATAGAAAACAACTAAAACTGGACCAACGTACTGCTCATATCTGTAGGTTTCTCGTCAAAGTCACGCGTATCAGCGTCAGTAGATGCACAAGACTGAAGTAAAGAGTCCTGCTTGGGCCTGGGCCTAGCGTCGAGTGGAAATCCCTCAGGGGGTTTCTCATTTTCCATTTCCAAGAAGTTCCCTTGTGTATTGTTTGATGCAGTGGTATTCCTGCTCATTTGATCATGAGATTCAGCTTTCTGTAACAGACGAAACGGCACACACGTACTAAAGCAAACGATACTTGAAAATATTTTTATCCAAATATAAACGTATCAGTTTAAAATTTCTTATGGTTGATCGATCTAGGCAACTTACAGTCTCCATTTGAAATTTCATACGCAAACATGATGTTTATGCATCAAAACTTGGCAAGGGTTCCCACGTCAATCCAATTTTTTTCATTCACAAAAGCAGAGACAACTTTGTTTACTACGCTTTTCAGTATTTTTTGCGAGGTGAGTAACAGTTGTAAATAGACCTCTGAGAATACCCACTTTCCAAAAAAATGTTAAAGGGTTTGGGATCAAAAAATACCTTCCCTCTTATCAAAAATTACCCCTTAGCTCTAACAGTGATTATTAAATGAGGTTCTACCTCAGAGACAACTGTTACAGTTCCACTCGTTACCCTCTCTTTCCGATCAGAGGACTTGAAATACGTTACTGATTCATCTTTTTTCTGTAAGACAAATTTGTGATCCTTCTTGCTAGGATCGAGGAAATGTTTCAGAGCCTCTTCGTGAATCACTCTGTGAGCTTTGTTCCAAGAAAAAATGAAGCCCTTGCTTCCATCCATGAATTCTTCGTTGAACTGGGATGAAACCTTTCTTCGCGCCCAGCGTGAAAGGAGAGATGTGTCTTCTGCAGCAGCATCTCTATAATTATCGTCTCCACCAATAACCACAATCACTCGTTCACCTATTGGTTAAGATAAGAATTGAGCTACGACTTAACGTAAAATTTGTATCCTTAGAGAAACAACCTGGGGTTGAATGTGGCGGACTGAAAGTACATAAAAACTGAAACGATCAAATGTGGAAAAGTAAATTTCATTTGCTGATAAAAAGGGTGTGTAGAGATACTCCCTGTGAATGGAATGCTAATTCATCACCGCATTTCGCCACGTTAGTACCCACTTTTACTAACTGAGTGAAGAGAGAGGCGCTATTTTGTATGAGAGTGAAGAATCCGCCTTAAAACGCAATTCCATACACTGGCCAGGTCTCAAGCCGAGATCTCTCGAATTGGAGCCAGTGCACTAACTTTCAGTTAACCACGTCTCCTACTAATGAATATCTATGCCTAGTGGTGGAAAATTATAATCACAGGTCGAATCCTTCGACGTTAAGATATCTGTGAAGCATTTTTTAAATATTATATAATGTATTGCCTTTAAGATATATTATCAGCGGAAAAGGTTCGAATTCAATGACAACGTTAACAACCTAGAGGGTCTCAATGGGGTTATCCGAAAACCGTAAAACGGCCGAACAATAAACCAATAGTTTTTAAAAAAGTTAACCCTTAAACAAAAAAAAAATTAAAAAAAATAAATTTCTGGTGACAGCAATGGAATGAGCTTAAAAAATGGCCGTAAAGTGGCCGAAATTTTAACCATTAGCCGTAAAATTTATAACAGCATTGAGACCCCCAGTTTATAATTATTAATGTTCAAAACAAAATATTAAAATTCTTAAGAGAGGATGGCAGCATCCATCGAACAAATTTGAAATATTGTGGCAAGTCACCCAAAATTCGTTTTCTTCCTACTTTCGTATTTTGTAGCCCAATATGTCCTAATTATTGTGGTTTAGTTTTTTTGTGAAAATATATTTTAGTTTTCGAGAAATGATTTTTTCGTTCGACCGCTCAAATATACACATTTTCACCGTGAATATTACCCGAGTTGTGTGACCTCATGTAACGAATTTACTTGACCTCCGATATTTCTGTCAACATAATGTTTTGTTTTATCATCTAAACTTAATCCCCTGTCATTATTTAAGCTGGCAAATAAAAACTTATTTTTTGGTGAAAATTTTTGTCCGACATACTTTTTCTATGTCGAAAAGTGGCATCAAAACAAAGACAGTTTTAACAATGACCGATATGACAGAATCTACTGAGCTTCTAGCTTTTAAAAGACAAAATTTCCTTGTGTGTTTATGTTGTTCTAACATGAGATGAACTCAAAGTCCGGCAAAATTTACTTGCGAGCGACCATGAAATATACATCTTGTGCCTATTTGTCGCCACCGTTTACTGGCATTAATCACTACAATTTGTAAAAAAATCTAGCATAATACTCTTACCTCATTTATTTACGATTTTATGAGCTGTTTCGATGATCAAGTTATGCTCTACCACAGTTTAGCCAGATTTAACTTGCAGTTTATAAAACTTCTCCCCATCATTATATCAGTTGCATGACAAGCGTGACACATAAATTCAAAGATGGATCAACCTCCAAGTTACCAAGAGATGGGTTTTTTCCCCCTCTTTGCATATCTATAAAAACCTACCAAGAATTACTGTATTCAGAAAACTACATGTCCAGATCCATCAAAGATTCCTTTACCGGCGGAAGTCAAAGAATGTTCTCAAAAGTCAATTCGATTGACAAGCTACATACTGATTTAGTTAATTGATCTGTTGTATAAGCGTTTCATCTTATATACTAACAAGGAGATTTGCTAACAAAACTTTTTTCTCTTCGCCGAAAATCACATAAAAATTTGTCCTTGCTAAATTTCAAGTGTGCCGCACGTATCAGCACCCCCCGGGGAACCCCTACACATAAGAGGGCGAGGATGCGTTCATTTGTGTTGGTATCAATTATTGCGTGACATACATGGGGTAGGAGGAAACAACGTAAAACCTGGGCTCCTGGCAAAAAGTTATTATCGTAATCTAATACGCTTGGGTATTACTTTTTGCGTAATCAAATAACCGAAACAGCTTACTGGTCTTATAAAATCATAAATAAACAAGGTAAGAGTGTTAGTTTTTTTGACAAATTGTAGTGATTTATGCCAATAAACGGTGGCGTCAAGTAGGCACATCATGTACATTTCGTAGTCGCTAGCAAGTAAAATTTGCCGGACTTTGAGTTCGTCTCACGAAAGAACAACACAAATACACATGGAAAGTTTTACAGTAACTTTATAACCGTCCTTTTGTCTCTTAAAAGCTAGAAGCTCAGTAGATTCTGTCATATCGGTCATTGTTAAAACTGTCTTTGTTTCGATGCTACTTTTCGACATAGAAAAAGTATGTCGGACAAAAATATTCACCAAAAAAATAAATATTTCTTTGCCAGCTTCAATAATGACAGGGCATTAATAAGTTTAGATGATAAAACAAAGGATTATGTTGACAGAAGTACCGGAGGTCAAGTAAATTCGTTACAAGAGGTCACACAACTCGGGTAAAATTCATGATGAAAATTTGCATATTGAGCGGTCGAGTGAAAAAAACCATTTCACCAAAAAACTGCACCACAATAATTAGGACATATTGGACTACAAAATATGAAAGTAGGAGAGAAAACGAATTTTGGGGGACTTGCCGCCGTTTGTCTGATGCATGTTGATATTGGCTCTTAAGGTTACTAAAAAGATATTCCAAATTGGAAAATGATATCTTTCATTTTTTTAGAAAATGAAAAGCAAAATTTCAAAAGATCGTCCTATTGTATTTGATGCACATAATTCGCGCCATCACGCAATAATGTATTAAACACAAGTTTTTTTTTTCTTATCAGTTCATCATTATATTCAGTTACAAGCAATGGCGGCTCTTTCCCATGTCGTATTTCCCTTAACTCACCCTTTATAGTTTTACCTTGCCTTCCCTTCCCATAAACTTCATGCCTAATTTCGTTTTCATTATTATACATGTTAAAGAAAAAACTTTAAAGCCTTGAAAAAAAATCATCTTCATTACTGACCTGTTGCCTTTAATAGAGCCTTGAAAAACTTTCCGTAACCTATTCCGGCGTTCTGTTCATTAATGGACAGCCGTGATTCGTTCGCATTGACGGCAAAGATCGCAAAATCCATGGCCGGCCCGGACCTTATAGTATCGCACAAGTTGGACATTTCGGGGAGACGAAAGTACTTCTGTTTCGAGTCTATGTCAAGGCCAGTGGATTTCTCATTGACAGCGCTCAGTAAGTTACTAACGACATCTAGATTATACGTTTTGTCACAATTAAAAAGATGAAAACATATAGGATTCTTTGACTCCGATCGCTCCACAGACATACTTGAGGTTGTGTTTCACATCCCCTAATTTTCTCGAAACTATCTGCGCAGGACCGTTTAGTTTCAAAATTTCAGAGATAATTTGCATATTGTCATCACGTGGAAATCTCATGACACTTGAGTCACGATTTTCTCATTATTGGTTTGAGAACCCCATGGCTAAGATTTTCAACAGTGCTGGCTTAAATTTAAAAAAAATTAAATCAATCCCTATTCTTTGAAAACTGTCCAGTGTCTTTCGATGGCCAAGTGCTAGAAGAATGCGAGTATAATTTTGAGCTTTCTCGGAAAACATTTGTGACGTCACATGATTATGTTTTGCATCTTAGCTTACTTCATGTCAAGCGAAGGAAAACCGAACGTGCAAAGGTCTTCAATAAGTCGTTCCCAAAGTCAAAGAAAGCCATAGTTGATGTGGTTACTTTCTTTGAATAAGTTATGGCTGAGCTAGAAGACGAAATTTCCTCGCTTTGCAGCGAAATACACGAGTTCAAGATCGGAACGTTTGAGAAGTTCTATGATGCCATGGAAGGCGAAATGGAAGGTTGCTGTGTGAATATTGTTTTCTTTGGCATGGCTGGGTCTGGGAAATCAGCTTTGATTAACTCCATATTCCAGTCTTTAGGATATAAAGAAATGACTCCAGCTGTAACTCAAAACACTGGGAAGGAAGGAACAAAGGTTTTGGATAGATTCTTTCTTCCCGGAAACCCAATCGCGCTTATCGACACGCGAGGATTTTTCTCGATGGATATCATTGAAGAGGGTAGGTCCTTTTTAACTCATGAATTTCAATGTAGCCGATGCTGAAAAGGATTTGAAGATTCACCGTGTGTTGAGCGTTCAGGTTTTAAGAAAATTTATTTACTTGTTTGAAAAAAAGAAAAAAAAACTGGGAAAGCGTGACAAACATGTCCGGCGAAAAAGTGACAACAAACCGCACTACGCTGCCTGCCGGATAGGGATGCATTAAGTGGATGGTGTCATCCAACCTTCGAACAAAGCAGGCCTAACTTTTAACTAGGATGTTTTGGTTAACTTCTTAATCCATTTCTTATCTCCTAAAGTATTCTATACCGCTTAGATAGCAATAAGATCTTTGTTCTTGAATAAGGAGACATTGCTGTATCTTTTCAGAACTGCTTTGGTTAATTCTCCCCACATCGATTCCAGTACCTCATAAAACTGCAAAAAAAAAATTGCAAATCTTAAAATCACGGAATATATATCCCTTTAAATATTGATTGGAACATCTAATTATCTTATAGTCGAACTGTTTCGCATCCTGTTTGGAATTGATCGGCCGGGAGATGATTTGACACGGGGTGACGAGAGCGCTCTAAAGGCAAAAGCCGCTGGCCAGGGAGCCTTCAGACTCGAGAGGCCTCCGCTAGCCGACCAAATGCACGTCGTGATCTGGGTCATAAAAGCTAATGACATCAGATTTGAACAGGGTCAGTACAGAGAAATCATCAAGTATGCTCAAGACCAACTGCGGGAGGCAAGTAAGTAGGACTTTTCCAGTAAGGCATTTCACAACTTACTTCTTGACGCCCGCTACACCATTCAAATTTAGGTGTGACGCTCAAAAAGAGTCTGTCAAAAATAACAGAACGATTAACAGATGCCATACATTTTTTACCGTTTCAAGTACTTTAAGTTGCATCACTATGATCACGCGCCATTCAAATATCCGACCGTCTGACAGACCCACTGGACTGAATTCTTGACTGTCTGACTACTAGACTGCTTGATACATCACAGCTCGCCTGTCTGACTTTCTGGCCGGCTAATTTTAATGATTCACTTTTACCATTATTGATATTGAAGATGTGCTTCATTTGAAGTCCCTTTTCATCCTGTTGAAGCAATCACCATCTTAACTGTAATAACATTCGATGATGAAGTCCAGAGAGGGCCAAATGCCGATGAAAAAAGGAAAAGATTGAGAGAGGCGGCTGTTGAAGTCACTGGTAGCGACATGAGAAATGTGTTTATGATCGCCAACTCGTTACCAGAACAAGATCTTGATCCAGTTTACAAGAAACGTGTCTTGAAGCTGATGAAAAAAGCATTAAAGTGCGGAGAGCGTTCCATTAAGATGCGGCAAACTAAAAGGGAGAGTCCAAAAAAGGAAATTCGGCATTCAGAGTCTGCAGCCGGTGAGCTCAAGTATCCAACCCCAGTGGAGCACGAATATGAACCTCCGACTGATCGTAAATGCAAAAGCTTGCCGTAAGTTACTCATTATTATCAGTAGAGCCTTATCAACTAAGTAGTTAAGGCAACTAGACGGGAGTTGGATGAGAGAGAATTCAAATCACGAACTAAGCTGAGGGCCTATTACTTTGTTCACTTCTTTTTCTTCAGTACCTATTATTTTGAGCCTGAAAGGAATTCGTGCTTCTTCAAAGAAATTGACTCGAATTTGGTAAAACGCTTTCTTTCGAAGAATGTAATAAAGGGGACATGCTCGAGAATAATATTATCGGATAACCAAATGATCTTCTCAGTTTTTTAAAAGATTAACGATTACCATACATTACAGTTGACTGTTAAGTAAACGAAGTCGGCTGGTAAACCTGCGCTCAGATTTGGATCCATCATAAATGTATATTTCGTTATTTTATGAGAATTGACCCTGCATTCGCATCTGTTCTCATCTAACGTATTTGGTTGTGGCTTGAAAAAACTACCTCGCAAATACATTCCCCCGCGTTTTTATCCCTTTCCTTATCATTTCCGACGGACAAAGACAAGGGAAAGTATAAGCAACGACGCCACGTCCCACTCATTAACTCATTTTGTTGTTTCTTAATAGGCCAGATTTTAAATCACCTGAACTCAACCAGTCTACAACGTTCACCAGGAACCTTCGAGATGGAGCTAAATGACAATGAACACTGCCACATGTCCCAAATCGTTGATGTGTTTTCTTGTGTTCATTTTGACTTATCATTAGCTTAAGAGACATCGAAATTTTTCCAAAAACTTTTAGTACACATTCTTTATTTGTTTATTTACTATGTAACAGTATCATCATGAAAGGAGCAAACTTATGAAGATGTGTTTGTTTATCGAGGTTATGGGGAATTGATGTCCAAACGTATGTCTCAGGAGTTAAAATCAATTGTAGAGTAAGGCTATTGATTGAAGATCGCTACAACACGGCTCACGATAATAAATGACAGCTTGAATCTACAGTTCATAAAGATCAGAGGCTCAAAATCCTAAGACAAACGTTTGGATCTTAATATATCATTATGCGGAGCAGACTCCTTCTAAATGACACAAAAAATACGAAAGCAGCAGGAGTTTTGATATTCGGGCATGCTAAGTAGCCCTCAAAATCTACGATATTCTTGTGGACATATCACTTATTTTATTATCTTTTCGAGATAGATATGGGACGAAACTGAAGCCTTAAGGTATAAAACAACTAAAGGAACTTTTATTCAATGATTTGGATAAAAATCAGAGTTGCCTTCACCCCATATTCTCATCTCAGTTTTATCTTAAAGCGCTTTGAAAAGTGTTGTATTCGTAACGAAAGATGGATACAACAAGCAGATTATGCGTCTGTAAAAAATTTTACTGCTAGTCTGAAAGAGAAAAGTGAATTGACTGTTCTCAAATAGAGTCAGTTAAGAGGAGGGGAATGTGCTCTATCTTGGCGAAATGGAAGATGGCTAATCCCCTTTGCAGCAATGCCGTTAAGAAACTGTACAATAGATTTGTTCTGATTATCCTTCACAACAACATGGTGTTGTGTTTTTCCAGTCTCTCTATGTTCATGTATCAGTAATTCGACGTTGGGAGCAGAGTGCCATTTTTCGTATAAGTTGTCCTCTATCCCTTTAGGAGGGGTCCATTCTCCGGACCTCTTTTCTGCCTCGTGATATGAAATCCTACCATAGCGAAGTCGGGTCTTCAAAACCAGTGTTGGCTCTTCGACATGCTTTGGTGGTGTGCAGCGATCTGCAAATCCCTTTGGCGAACCCTCAGGAAGAGATTGTGATCGATGGAACGGCGCATTGCGTCTAGAAAATTGCTCCTGAGGCGAAAAGGTTTCTCGCCACCAAAGAATACATACCTTTTCTCCGAGAATTTTAGTAATCTCATCTGTAATGGTGTGTTCGTGAATCGGACGATTACCAAAGCAGATGATAGTGACGACTTTTTTGTCTAAATGCAACAAAAGTATTTAAGTTAAGAAAGATCGAAACCTTTAGCAACAGTTGTAAAGCAGAGAAAAAGGCGGCGTTAGTTATCAGCATGGTGACAATTTACATCTTTAGTTTACCTCGCCCATTTTTTTTAAGGAAAACCCTAACGAAAATCAAAACAACAATCTATGCATACATAAAATACGGAGTTTTACTAAATTGCATGAAAACCTTACAGCCAACTGTAAGCGAAAAGTCTAGTTGCATTTTAAAAATGATAACAAAAGAGGTAATATCAAACTAAGGTCTTTTTTGTAGTGTCCTTTTAAATTCATATAATAAGCGGGATTACCCACAAAGACTAAGACGCGCAGAAGACCATAACAACTATACAAGCACGTGTCTATGCACGCCACAAAAAATAAGCTATCACTTTGAACACAACTGCAGAGCGCTGCTTCATTGTTCCCCTTTACTTCAAAGATATTTTCTTACCAACGTTATCTCTGGCAACTAGAAGCAGGTCTTTGTAATGCGGTGCGAACTCTTCCAAGATGGCTGCTCCATCCAAAAAGATGAAATAAGATCTTATGGAATTTATTGAATGCGATTTTAGGGCATCTTTGAATTCCACCGGGCTGCCGGAGATATATAGAACCTTTTCAGAGAATTCATCACCGAAAAGGTTCCTAGAAAGAGCTAAATCAGACTGATTCCGGCCAAGCACTACAACCTGGTTCGCCTCAGATTTCGATTGTGTCATGTTCGTGTCCATTGCGTCCTGAAAGTGGCCGTAGACAGTTTCTGATTTTTTAGACGAACACCGTTCTATCAAATTAATTGAAAATAAGGGGTCATAAAGAGCCTGAAAGACTTTTCTTCAAGTTTGCGTTACAAGGTTAGGCAAAGTAGCCAGACTTTGGGTAACGTCGAACCGTACACCCGACTCAGTACTTTTCGAAAGCTATGATACTGGAGCTATTAACCCATACGTGTGTTCTGCAGAGACTGGCAATGGTCTCCATACACCGTCAAAACAAAATAATGCGCTAAAAGAATACTGTAATATAAGGCTAACATTTTTCTGTCTTTGAAAATTATATTCTTGACGAAGCTAATAAGCTCCGAATTTATGATTCTTTTCAAAACGAGAAACAAATTATCTCTGAATATGTCTAAAGGTTCGTCAAGAAATAAAAAGCTATAGTAAATTAATCATTGTGTACTGCAAAAATAACTAAGTCAATGTGGATTTACGAGTCCTCTCTGTGAATGCACAAGTACTTATAGAAAAGAGATACCAATACAGAAATAACTCAAAGGGGTTTACTTACCCATCTCCTCCTTGGATTTTGCCCCAGAATCATCACACTCAGCCATTTCTTTTTGAAGATTGGAGGTAGGGACATCCTTTTGCCTCTGACAGATTTCAGATGCAAACTTTCTAAGTGCTCCTCCCTCTTCCTTTTGGGTTTTTGCTTTGTGTAGTTCAGTTGTCTAGGACACGAGAACAGAGAAATTTTTGAAATAAGAGAAAAAAGCTGTTGTTTATATATAATTTAACTGTAGTTTGACTAAAAGTGTTTTCTTCTGCCCTTTGCCGGATAACCGAGACAATTTACCCTTTGAAGGGTGATAGTTCAATATCTTATTGCCTAAAGTGGAGACGTGAAGTGGGAACACTACAAGTCAGCCCAGAAATGGTAAGAAAGCAACTTCATCTTAAATATCATTGATTTCTAGCAAAAGCGTAGTGAGAGTCAGCAGACACAACACCTGAAGGGAGTTGCATTGATATAATACTCAACTCTTTATACATCTTCCAGGAAATGCAGAGCAGCCAATGGCATAATTGCTAGAAAAGTTTTTAGATTCTATTAACGTTTGCTACAATTAATGAATGTTTATTGCAGCATTTTTATTGGGAAGACACACCTGCTTTTGATCACCTAAAGTTTCACTCTGCATGGGCTCTGCCTGAGGTTTTTTTTTGTAAAAAAATTTTTGACCCTTCTTCTTGGAATCAAGAAAATGTAACAGTGCCTCCTCATGAATCCCCCTGTGTTTCTTGTCCCAAGAAAAAATAAACCCCTTGGTTCCATCCATGAATTCTTCTTTGAACTGAGAAGAAACCTTCCTTCGGGCCCAGCAAGACAGGAGAGATCCATCTTCCTCAGAGGTATTTCTGTAGTTGTCATCTCCACCAATAACAACAATTACTCTTTCATCTGGGGTCATAACAAATGTGAAAAAACAATATAATCAGCCAAGTGGTGAGGATTTTCATTATCCTTCATGAGTCTCAGCAAGGAACAAACCACCCATAATTTTGAGTGGCTTAAACCTGTTTCTAAATGGCAGGCCTTACTGCTTTCCTTTCCTATCCATGTCAAAAGAACAGAGTCTTCATGCAAAAGCCAATCCAAAAAAGGTAACCTGCATGCACATAAAAGAAAAAACAACTATGCCCTCCATTATGAAAGAGGTCTATACTAAGAAATCAAACAAAATGGATGAGTTAGAAATGCAAAACAAAACAAACAGATAGTTTGAGTGACATGTAGTTCCAAATGCTCCAATAAGACAGTAAATCAAGGCTTTACTTTGTTTGAATGTTTTTCCTCGTTTCATATAAAATTTCACACCTTTGGATGAAGGCAAGAATGATGAGATGCCCGGAAAGAATGACTAAGTGACTTGTGACATACTGATAAATTCTCCTTCCAAATTGTCTTGTATTCTTTTGAAAGAGTGAAGGAGAAAAGTCTGTTTGTGCTTTATTCCAACTGTCTCTCCACTTGCCAAAAGGCACAAAAAACAAAAACAAAACAAGTAGTAACACAATAACAGGCCAGCTACTTCTCCGACTTCAGCTGAGAGAAGTTTGACATCTTGGTATTCATTTCGTTACACCAGAGAGAGCTCGCGCTGTCACGCACGGTTTGTCCACGAATTGCTTTCGTTGTTATTTAACAATAGTAACGGATCTCACCCTTGCTTATTTGTCGCAAAAACCTTTTTGATACCGCAACGTTGTTTTTTTCGTTTCATCTGTGTAAGATGAAACTTGAAAATCGCCTGAAGATTTGAATTTATCCCAATCAAGGACGAACAAAATTTAAACACTCACCCGTTGCCCTTAGTAAAGCTCTGTAGATATTTGCGTAACTAATTCCAGCGTTATCCTCGTTAATCGACAGCCTAGATTCGTGTGCATTAACAGCAAAAATGGCATAATCCATCATTTTTCCATCACTGGTCTGGTCATCAATAGTCTTAGTTAACTCAGGCATATGGTGGAGGCGAAAATATTCCTTCTTCGATTGTATATCGATCCCCGTCGTTTTCGTTTTAATGACGTCCAAAAATTTCTCAACAACATCTAAATCGTACGTGTTATCGCAGTTGAAGAGATAAAAGCACTTAGAACTGTTCATCTTTCTTTGTGATTGGATCTTTTCACTTCTACTTTTGGGGCAGTATTTTCATTCTCTGTCTGTTTCCTTGAATTGCACAGGTTTGGTGACGCCGAGAATTTCCAATAATAATTTGCATAATAGTGAGCGAAGACACTTTACAGTCACGCAATTCACCAATATTTTTAATCTATGTCACGTCGATTCCACTGCAGGGTAATTAATTTCAACAATTATGACTGCAAAAAAAAAAAATTTTAAAATAATACACCAATTTCAGTTTCATGAAGCCTCTACGTTGCATTTCAAGGGACAGCTGTCCACAAGACTGAATGTAAATTGGGTTTTCTCGGAAATCTGTAGCTGAGGTCACATGATACGTCGGTCAAAGACATGTAATGACTGTGTAAGGTGACGTAGCAACGATATCGCCTTCCGAAACAGAATTGTAACGATAGCTGGTTCGGTTAGGATCTGATTATTTCATGGACATAAGTCATGGAGTCGATAGAAGATGAGATTTCATCGCTACGTAGCCGAGTACTTGATTACAACATCGGAAAGTACGAGACGTTCCACGATGCTCTGGAGGGCGAAATGGAAGAATGCTATCTAAACATTGTGTTCTTTGGGATGTTTGGCTCCGGAAAATCCGCTTTGATTAATTCTATTCACAAGGCTTTAGATCTCAATGAAGAGCCTGCCATAATTCAAACTACCGGTAAGGATGGAACAAAGACTTTGGAGACTTTTGTTCTTCCGGGAATTCCAGTAAAGCTTTATGATACGCGTGGATTTTTCGCCATGGACATAACAGAAGAAGGTAGGTTATGTTAAACTTTAAACTACTTGTTGAAATACTTTGAATTATAAAGTGCACAACCTCACGGGCTAATGAAAAACTCTCTCTTCTCGAAATCGGCAAACGTTAGCAAACGAAAAATAGTCATACCGGAAGTGGACGGGCTGACGAGATTTGCTTAAATTACTTAGTCGCCGTTGCGTGATCGGCTCTCAAACGTGTACTCGCAATTTTAATGAAATCTCATGCTTTATATTAGAAACTACCTTTTGGGGAAGCCCAACCTTATTTTTTCAATCTGTTAATTACAAATGCACCACCCCTTATTCGGCAGCCTGTATAAGTAGCAGGCGCAAATTGGTAAGTGAAGGAGAGATATAATTTGAGCCTTGTGATTTTATAAAGGGAACGAAGTCGATTATGGTAACGGAACATCAGCATATTTTTATAACTAAAAATCCTGGCAGGTCTCTTTGCTGATTTAGTTTCATTCAATCTACTTGTCAATTTCATCAAGGTTTGAAAAATATCACATAACCAATGACAAGGTTGTCATATTTGATGGACAGGCGAGCTTAGCATGGTAATGTTACACACAAGGTGTAGAATATCGTTCTTCAACAAATATCTTAAAGCTGACGGTACCAGCCATAAACGGGGAGAGGAAGGGAAGCTAAAAAGAGGGGGCTGGGGATTTAAATACAGTCGACGAAAAAGCGAAACTCAACATTAAATTGAAGGAGAATAAATGAATGAATGAATGAATGAATGGAGGACTTTATTAAAGTGTCAATAGTATTTAGCTTAAAGAAAACTAATTAGGGACACTGTTTACACATTAAAAAGTACCTAAGCTACAATTATAATACAACATTTCACGTCAAGCTGTACACTTGAAAAAACACGATTTTCGTGTCTGCGGATTGATACTAATAATTTATTGTCTGTATAAACCCATTAAATAATATAATTATAACATTTTTCCTTGGTTATGTTAGAAAGGCTCCCTTTATAAAATTCAGATCCCTTTAGAATCCAGTTAAGCCGAATACACTTCTGCCGCACTGTAAATACCGATTCTATTAAGATCCAGCTACGGTTTAAATCCAAATGACTGTACTTGTTGTGGAAAAATTATTTAAATGGCTGCAGTGTCTTACTCAAGTTGTCCAAGAGAAAAGTTTGTCTTTGCAGCTAAGGTCTTTTAAACTCATTTCCTTAAGTTTTTCTGCCACCTGGTAGTGTCTCCACTGTCCAAGTGAGATGCTTTGCTGTAAATTACACCCACTCTGAATACAGTTTTCCTCTGTTGTAATGCTTGGGACATTAAATGCTACTGATGATTGGTGCACGAAGAAGGTGGCTTTGAAGTCTCCTCCTTGTGATTTCCTTAGTAGATGATGCAGTACGTAGAGATATCCAGGAAGAATTGGACCAGAAATCTAAAAGCTAAATTATTTACACTTCAACTCATTATGTATTGAATAGATAGATAAATGAATAAATGAATGACGTATAGGGACTAAAATAAGCTCAGAAGATATTAAATATATATAAAATGTAAAATTCAAAGCATCCTAGAAGCATATATCACAGTTTTTATAATTATTTATCAAGAGTGATAGGTCTTTGCCATTAATATATTTTTTAAAACTCATAAAATTAGGATTCTCTTTATGACTTTCTTCCAATTTATTTCAAAGATGGGACCCAAAGTATCGTAGAGAATGTTTTCCATAGTGTACTATTCGAAAACGTGGAATATTGAAATCAGCGTTCCTCAGAATATATCGTTTCGGGGTAGTATTAAATATTTCTGTTATATAAGAGGGCATAAGTCCGTTTTTTACTTTGTACATGAAAATGGCGATGTTTTGTAACCTTTGTTGGTACAGACTTAGTAGACCTGCTCTTGTAAGTAGCTTGCTGTAGGTCTCCGATTTGGATCTAAAGACTGCCCTGAGTGCCCGCTCTTGAATTCTTTCCATTTTCTTCTTATCAGATGATTTGTAAAAGTGCTACACAATATCACAATATGTAAGGTGGGGACAAGTATTAGACTTGTACAGCTGTAACTTTGCAGTACATGGGATTAAATTACGTCTCAGTAAGACCCCAACCCCAACCTGATGGTCATCAGCATACAAAATAGATTAGTAGACTGCCTATGTAGTGGGAGATCATTTTGGAACACGTTCCAGAGTAAAGGCCCGAGGAAGGAGCCTTGTAGACACCCCCTTTTTTATTCTTTCCATCCGCTGAGCGCTTCCTGTAGTTTGACTCTGTTTCTTCAACGCTCAAGAAAGGATCGCATAAGATTCTGTGATGCTTCGGAAAAGCCGTATGCTTTGAGTTTCTGAATCATTAGTGCGGGGTGCAGCGAATCAAAAGCTTAGCTCATATCAGTGGATAGAACAGTCACGAACTCTTTATTGTCGGCAGCCATTTTCCAGTCAAAGGAGATACGAGAAGGGAAGAGGAGAAGAAGTTAATAATATAGTATTATTGAAGTACGTATTCAAATCCAAAAATGAACCACGCTTACAAAATGATAATTTTGTTCCATATTATACACAGGGGAGCTGTTTCGTATTCTGTTTGGCATTCACCGACCAGGAGAAGACTTGTGTCGAGATCACGTGAGCGCACAACTAGCGGTAGCCGCTGGCCCTGCTGCCTATAGATTAGAAAAACGCCCCCTGGTCGAACAGATGCATGTTGTCTTTTGGGTCATACAAGGTGTCGACATCAGATTCGAGAAGGGAAAGTACAAAGAAATCATAAAATTTGTACAAGAACAGTTGCAAAGTGCAAGTGAGTTGATGATAATTGTAATTATGATATAATTTTGAGTATCATTATGAAAGGTAAGGTGCAAGCAGTGTTTGTCATCCAATGCTATTATTTGGTTTTCCTTTGGAGGATATTCCTCGAAAAGTAACCTCCCATTCCTTCCTTCGTCAAATCATAATGGTGGGTGATTGTTATGTCAAGAGCTTTTGGCAATGCCCACTTCATTTAATGAATGTGCGTTATACAATAAGTATTCTTGGATTTTTTTTTTACCATCTTCAGGTGTGGATCTTATTCCTCATTAGCATATCCAAGCTAGCCGTTGTTAATCAAATCGCAGATTTGTAGGAGCATCATATATAGAATTACATGTACGCTAATTCAGGAGATTAAAATCAGTAAATATGCAAATTGAACGACTGATCGAGGCGTGGTGATGTCATTCACTCAAACCAGTTTTATTTCGGGTCTTTTTACCTACCTTGCCTCGACAACGAGTTTGAAAACAAAAAAATTTTCCCTCAAAAGTGAGGAAAAGAAAACTAATTTGCATGCGCATAAAAAAGTGATAATCGTGTCCGTCTTTATGACAGAGGTCTATTCAGACTGTCAAAAGAAAGGTATGACCCCCATTAAGTCGACTTAGAGCTCAGCAATGTTTGCAGTATGACTAATTCGTCATCGTCACTTTGCAGCAATAACGGTATTTACTGTCATAACATTTGATGACAAGATCCAAAAGAGGCCCAACGCTGATGACGAGAGAGAGAGGTTGACCAGTGAAGCTATTGAAGTCACCGGTGGTGACAAGAGAAAGGTATTTTTCATTGCCAACCCAGCACGAGGACAAGACCTTGATCCCTTTTACAAGAAAAGTGTCTTGGAAATGTTGGAACAGGCATTAAAATGCGGTGAGCGGTCAATCAGGATGCGCCAAACTAAAAGGGAGAGCCCTAAGAAGCAGGCACGGAATTCAAAGTCGGAAGTTGATGGCCTCAAGTTTCCAGTCCCAGTGGAGAATGACGACGAACCTCCACTCACGGCCTTGACGTACAAGCATAGCTATGATATTTAAGAGTTCGCCGATGCAGTGAAAAATGTGTATACATTGTATATTTTGTTGCGTTCATAGCCATAGAATTCATTTTGTCTTTCTCAATATGTCATTGCATAAATTATTTTTGATTCTCTAAACAGAACATGCGTATCCTATTTTATAAAGCTGTAATCGTGACTGGTAGGTCGAGTAAAGATAACCAGTAAACATCGCAGTAAACATTGGTTATTTAACTGACCAATAAAAAAGCTTACTCTGTTTTCTTATAAAGCACTCAGTAAGGGGCTAGAGCACTCAAGAGTGAGCGACTACGTTTCGTGTCCCCCCCCCCCCCTCTACACTTCCGTGTTCAAGTAGGGGCGAGATTCATGTGGAATTTTCGCGAAAGTTACACAGTAAGGACTAACAACTAATTTTAAAAAGCTGAAAGGCTATTTTGTAACTAGACTTCCACTTTACGATGCTTTAATTTCCTTTTTTTATTATCACACCTGAGAATATTTCACTACCATCAATGCGGCAGCTTCTAAAGAATAGGTAAGTTCGACAACTCAGAACATTATATCGCAGTCCATATGTGAGACTGCGCGCTCATTTTCAAAATGTTTTCATTTCTACGGAGCTGATTATTAACTTTTTCGAACACCAAGCTAATGTAGTTCGACTACATTCATGATAATGATAATGATAATCAAGTATACATGGGAATACTTCACCTAAAAATTTAGCTCAAATCCATAGTAAAACCTGAGGCGATTACAAACATCCACACCGCGGATTTGCATGCCACTAGTTTCTGTAACTATTCCGTGCTACCCTCATGTAAAGTGTATTATTATTATTATCATTACTATTATGCATATGCATTTCTTCTCATATGCACGCGCACATGCGCATGTGTGCACGTGCGCGCATTTGTGCCCTCCACATATGATACTTAAAGTTTTGCCAATGATTCATTTTTACGGCACAGTTGTCTTGGCCGTCACCATCGGCGGTGAACAGTACTTTAGCATCCGGGACCAGCTTCCATTTTTTTTCAAGGTCCTGCATGACTATTTCAGATGGCTGCCACCCTTGTTGCCATTCCACAACGTCTTTATTCTCAGAAGAGATTTTTCCGTATCTCAGGTGCGTTTCAAGCAACACTGTTCCTTTTGGGTGGTTTACTAGAGCAGGTGTTGTGTCAGCGCCTAAGGAGAGTGCCAGATTTTAACATACTAGCTAATTATAAAAATGATTGCAGTCACTGTCGCCTGTTCATGGTGGTTCAATCGTAATCAAACACTTTAAGGATTCGCCAGTAGTTCATCCAAGTCAAAACAGAAAACTTTTTTATTATCCAAGTCACAGTGTTTGAGCTGTCCAATTCATTTATACATTGGTTTTCAACGCACGTTAAATAGTATCTCGACAAAGAGAAAAGTAAAAGGGATTACTCGAATTCAACAAAACAAAGAAATCAGTGAGTTTTATTTTGTTGAATTGTGAAGCACATTGACCCGACTTGCCCTTTTTCTCGCAGAAAGATAGTGATAATTATATTTGTTAGGCAATATATTTGTTTATAATAAAAAAAAACAAGAATCATTAACGGTAGATCTTGCATATTGCTACAATTTAGCCTATTCGAAAATAATCATTTTAACTTAAGTTTGTAAACAATAAAATGATTAGTTACCTCCATATTCTTCTGACCTCTCGTCCTGGGTTGATTTTTCATGTTCAAGATTCAGTACATCATTATCCATAAGCTGATCAGAGGCACCTTCTTCTATAACCTGTTTAGGGAAATTAAGTAGCATTGACTCGTAAAGAAATACTCTCCTTATTTCTTGCAAGTGATGATAACTTGTGAACAAAGAGAAGGGGAAGGAGAGGAACATGCTTCAATCAGCCATCCGAAAAGCGATAAAAAGAAAGGTATTTGGCACCACCCTACCTTATCACCCTCTCCTGGGGTGGTTACTGACGAGGTGACCTGGAACTCAGGGAGAGGCTTTGGTTTTGGTTGATATTGAAACTTCTGTCCTTCCTTGTTTGGATCAAAGAAGTGCAGAAGTGCCTCCTCGTGGATCGTTCGGTGCTTTGAGTTCCAAGACAAAATAAAACTTTTCCTTCCATCAAGGTACTCGTCATCAAACTGCGAGGCCACTTTTCTCCGTGCCCAGCGTGAGATCACAAACTGTTCCTGTTCAGTTTCATCTTTGTAATCCTTGTCTCCAGCGATGACTATCAACACTTTGTCACCTGTATAATCAAACAACCATTATAACTAAATAATAATAATAGTAGTAATAATATTAATAGCAATGGTGTCATAAAAAATACTATGATGATGAATGATATTGACGACGACCATAATGATGACAATGACAATAGTAACGGCATGGGTAAAGGCAGTCGAAAGTGACAGGCACGGGGACAGTTACGGGTACAATAACAGTGACTGTGACAGAGACTGTGCTGGAGACAATAAAAGTGGTAGATACTGTAACAGAGAGAATAAAAGTGACAGAAATTGTGACAGTGAAAATGAAATTGAGAGAGATTGTGACAGAGACAATGGCAGTGAAAATGGCAGGGAAGGTGACTGAGACAGTAACATTAATGACGACAGCGTTGGCGACAATAACAACAACAGTGACAGTCTGTGACCGAGACGACATCAGTGACGATGTGAGTGACAGTGGCTGAGACAGTGACAGGGTGAGTGCAAAGAAAAAAACAGTAACAGCGACAGTGGAAATTTTTACGACAGAGTCAGTGGCAGTGACAAAAACAGTGGCACTAACAGCGAAAGTAACAGTAAATTATAGTGACATTAACGGTGACAATGAAAGTGACAGTGACAGTAAAAGTAAGAGAGACGGTGACAGTGATCATAATGATGAAAAGGAAAACAATTTATATCAATGTGAGTGTCATGACTTTTGTAGCTTTGGGCTTGAAAATACCTCTGTTAAAATTGCCAAGGGTACCCTCCATTTGATTTTGCACTTAAAATTAAAAAATAATGCTTTCATCGCTTGTGTAATTCCTAATTTTGTCGATACTCTTAATACTTTATTTCCTCAGTTCACCAGAATAACCCTTAAATACAAGATTCAAACTCATACTTTGTAGCAAACCAAGCATGGCCCGACTTGTTAGTCTAAGCGGCGGGACTCTGTTGGAGCCATTATCGAAAGTGAAAGTAACTGAATAATGATAAAACAATAAGGTAAACCAGACTGGTAAAAGCTGTCATCGATGTTTCATAACAAAGTGGTACTTCAGACCCTTTTATGCTTGTTGTGTAACACCGGAACGGGTTTATTTACGAAAGTACGACTTTTCAAACGCTTCCGCCCTTGAAATACTCACCCGTGGCTCTTGACAATGCTTTATACAACTTGGCGTAACCAATTCCAGCGTTTTCTTCGTTGATCGAAAGCCGAGATTCATCTGCATGGACAGCGAAAACGGCAAAATCAATTTTTAAGTGAGGAATCTTACTGTCGCAAATTTCAGACATGCTTTTCAATCCAAAATATAGCTTTTCAACATCGATCTTCAGGTTGTGCTTCTCTTCCATTTCAAAGAGAAGTGCTTCGACTTCTTTTAGCTCGCATGTCTTGTCACAGTTGAACAGGTAACCTTTCATTGATTCTCTTTCCATTTTTCCACTAGCTTTTAGAACTCGCAAGCGCTTTAGGAAGGATTACTGTGTTTTGGAAATTAATGTTAACCGCCGTTCCGTGAACTGTGGAATCGATTGTTACAGATCGATTTCTTAGAAACGAGATCAACCTTCGCCAATCATGAACAATAGCTGTGTTGTTGACTTCGTCACGTGGCTAAAAAAAAATAATTTGCCCTTGAAATGAAATTTTAAAAAAATAAAATACAATTGAAATAACATGTACTAAAATGAGAAAGAGCTTAAGATATCTAGCGAAGCTATTGTAAAGTACAAAATCATCTCAGTCGCTCTGTTATTACAATATCACGAAAAAAAGTTTGTACCGATTCATCGTGGTGATCACTCTGAAACAAATACGAAGTATAATCGTTTGTCTGTCAATAATGTAATTAACATAAGTCACTTCGGAAGTGAAACCAACGATTTTACATAATTTCTTGTCTTATTACAGTTGGATGTCATTATAATTTGTGTAGGAGGAAATAGCTCTGAACATTCTTAGATGTGGCTTGAAAATTTCAGCACGAACCCAAAGTTTTCGAGGAAAACCAAATAAAAATAATCGCCGATTTCTTCTCAGAAGCATGTCCTCGCAGAAATGGAACACAAGAAGTAACATAAGATACCGCCAACAGATTTGCTCTGAGACACTCCAAGATATCAGTATTGCTATATTCCATTCAGGGACAGAAGTCCCCGTTAGTGTCGAATCATTTCTCAACCTTACTTGGTTTTTCAAATGAGGGGTACCCAATGGCGAGATATTCGATAAAAAAAAACCGGAAGTGGCGAAGAAATAAAGAAATTATTGCGTGACAATTCCGAGAAAGGCAAATGAACTTTGTACTAGTAAAAAGAAAGCTATCCGTCTGTAAACGAAGTTTTGAGGCCAACGAACGAAGACGCATGCATTGAAAGCTCCTTGATAATAAGAATTGTTGAAAAATGGCCAGCCTAGGAAGGTCGATAAAGTTCCACCTTTTTAACTGTGATAACACGCATAGGTTGGACTCAGCAGAAACCTTGTTGCTCAAAATGGCAGACGATCTTAACCTTCGAATATCGATGGATAGGCGAAATTTTCGCCTTCATGAAATGCCGGATGTATGTGAAAATATCATTCCTCAGCTGCAGATGGATTATGCTGTCCTTGTTGTCCATGCTCATGAATCTCGTCTCTCTATCAACGAAGACAAGGCTGGTATTGGCTACGCGAAGATCTACAGAGCTCTGCTGCAAGCGACTGGTAGGTCGAATGTAAACATTGAAATGATTGTTTAAAATTTGTGCACTGGTAACCTATCGCTACTTTCGTGAGATGAGTTATTTGCGCAACGTAAGAGGTTTTCTTTTAAAAGTGGTAAATCGTCGTACTTCGAGAAAAATTAAGATATCAAAGGCATAACCGAGGCGCTTAATTAATGTATATTTACATACTCTCATCTAATTTGGCTTCGAAGGAAAGGACAAAAGAACATAACTGGATCCGTTTGTAAATGCCGTTGATAGTGCTTATAATACAAAATGACCCAAGCATAAAATCTAACAACGTCTCATCAATGTGGTCGACTTTTGAATCTTTCTTGGAATATATCTGCACTCAAACGTAAAGGGACCCATTAAGCCGAATTAAACATCTCAGAGTGCTCTGAATAACAACAATTTTAATTTTATTCAGCAGGGCAAAAACATTTTTAGAGAGAACGTTATTTAGCTTAGGTCGAGATACCTTACTTTCAGATCAGAGTCCATCATGATGGCGTAAGAACTTTTGTTTTCTAAAACACACGTGCCATTCATACCTTGCAAGCCTCTCACCTTTCCTGTATTATGATTCGCGAGAGGAACTATTACGTTATTCATGTTAGTTGTGAAAAAGATTTTAATTATAATACTCTTCTCTGACCAAAATCAGTTCAACTGAAGCCAATAATGATAAACTTTCGGTTGTCATTCGTATTTTGTCCAGATTCCGCTCTTTATTGTTAGGAGGATGATATCATTTACGACTTATTTACATATCCCGGACTTTGTACTTTTTGTAAAAAAGATACCTTTTTATGAAATCGGAGGTAAAGTACAGCGATTGCTTTCGTTCGTGAATCTTATCCCTGCCGAAATAAACATCACTTACACAAAATACGCTAGTTTTCTGAGCTTTGATTCATTGAGATGTTTGGTACGAAGAAAGATTGAAGCTGAGATGTAAGACATTTTCCAACATGTATGAGTGACGTAATGGTATTATGATATCCCTTTTGCGGGGTTTTGGTCTGTTGAACATGGTTGACATACAGTTGACAGAAGCACTCTGGAAAAAGCATGGAAAATTCTCCCCGTCAAGCTCTCTTTTAAAGAATCGTTTACTTATCCTATATAATACTTTACTAGTAGTGGAGGTAACCGTGGACTCTAGGTAGCTTTCAAACCCTCTTTCAATTGGTCAAAACTAATAATTACACGTCAAAACGAACATTTCTGAGCGCTTGCATTCCCCCCACAACGATGGCCCCTCCTCTTCATGTTGTGGGGTAGAAAGGGGCAAGTAAGAAATATGAGAGACACTGATGACTTTAAAATGAGCAACTTTTAACCAAGAGGTAAAGCCACCCTCAGTTGAACTATCACCTGTGTAAAGGTGTAATATAATACATTTTGTCCTGTACTTTAAGGAAACAAAGTCTTGATCGTCATCGGTGGCGATGATAATTACAGAGATCAAGACGAGGAAGAACAGGTTGTTATCTCACGCTGGGCACGAAGGAAAGTGGCGTCACAGTTTGATGCGGAGTATCTAGATGGAAGAAAAAGTTTCATTTTTTCTTGGAATAAAGCGCACCGAGAAATCCACGAGGAGGCACTAAAGCACTACCTCGATCCTAGTAAGAAAGAACAGAAGTTCCAGTATGTGCCAAAACCTAAACCAAAACCAACACAAGACGAGGTATGGCTTATGTTTATTTTCCACTCATTTGAAATCTACTGTTTCTGTCAAAGGGGAATTGAAGTCATGGTAAAATACGGGAACAAGTATTCTGAACTTGTTTCTGGAGATTTGGCTGTAAACGTTTCTTTATTGTTGTGAACTACTTTTCTACAGCCAAATTAGGAAACTGGGGGTGAAAGATTCCTCAGCTCATTAGATCTTCCTTTCGAGAGGTACATTCGCTAATACTGCGGCAATGAGTGAACCCCACATCCTAGAACTACCAGAAATGCGTCCTTCCCTTTTTGATGAAATTTAGTCAGGAAATGAGGGTAGGACTGAAACTGGAATTTCCGTTCATCAAACCTCAGACTCCCTGATACCCTGACTACTTAAATCTCCAATTTTTAAATTACTTCCAACATCATTTGTTTTCTTTTTGTTAATATTTTGCCGTTTTCTTTCTTATCTTTTTACCTTCCTGTTTACTATTCCTTTTGAACCGAAGGAATCTGAAGATGACAAGGAGTTTCCACCAATAGGAGGAAGTGGTGAGTTTAAAGCATTCCCTGTAGAATCCAATTCTAAATGCGAAATTTTGTTTGTGTGGATTGGCCCTCGGTTCAGAGGTAATCTTGCTATTTAAGCTTACTAGATGAATGACAAGATTCTTTGTAACTGTCACGGAGATGTTGGCATCTTTCACAAATTTCCTCTCAAAGCCTTTCCTCACCCAGCTTGACAATTACAGAAGAAGGCCTTGAGCCCATAAAGACAAATTGCGCTAGATTAAAGAACAAGTTCATGGTACAGATATGATTCATATCCTTTGCTATTTTCTTAAAACAGTTGATACCTGAACGTATTTGCAGCGCTTTTGCCTCTGCGACGCACCTTGCCTCTCATTAGCCTTTTTTTGTCGTGAAGATCAGAACAAAACTTTTCAAATTCCGTTTGCTGAGCTTCTAGTTTGGATCCAAGTCAAGACTTTCAAATCTCAAGTCATACTTCAATTATCAATATCAAACTATTAATACAGCGTCTCTAAGCGTCTCTTAACACCCAAAGACTCCCACTCCATAGATCATAGGTCTCATAGCTATTCACCGAGTCCCGAATCTGCAAGTCCCTGGCTTCACTGAATTTGAAAGCCTCAGATTCTTTAGCTCCCACTGCGCTTTCCTAAACCCATTTTCATGCTAGCTGATGCCTCTTCTTAACTGTTATTAACAAGTTTATTCAACCAAACTTTAGGGTCCCCACAAGAAGAACTTGTTGATCTCAGACCATACTATCTTGAAGGTACCGTTCTGCTGGACACTGTCATGCGCTTTGGAAGAATATCGTATGAAGAGGAGGACGTCAAAGTGTGGGATCAGAGATGGGAGCCTTCTGGAATGATTGTTCGTCACCTGTCGAAAGATTGGATGTTTAGACCTCATGCGAATATTCGATTTGTCGCTACAGCTGACGGAGGTGTCTCTTATATTGTGCGACCACAGAGTATTGCTATCTGGTTGAGTGCTGTATTACTGGGTATTTTGAATTGGTTGTTTTCTGGGTTACATTTTCAACTCTACCAGTCTTTGTTTGTGTTGTTACCCGTTTTGAATTGTTGTGAGTTTTTTAAGTGGCTTATAGAAGAGGTTAAAGCGATAGTCGAGCAAGTAAAAAACACAATTACCCAATCCATAACCTGGCTTATGGATGTGGTTAAAGCAAGAGTAGAGCAATTATATACATAAATAACCCAATCAATAATCTGGCTGGTGGAAAGTGTAGGAAATTATGGACACATTTTCTGTGCATTAGTTTTTGTGTGATCTCGTGAGATCGATATCTTGGTGAATGATTATCCATAGGTAGGGTTTGTAAACAGTTACAGAATTTTGCATGAAAAAAAAAACATGATTCTTCTCTCAAGTACAATGATCACTTTATTTTGCTCCAATACTTTTCAGACAATCCTGATTTACCCAAAAGGTGATTCTCTTGGAGACGCGAGCTCGCGCCTTAGCCTGTTTCTTGTGTTGTGTTCCTAAGTAAGACACTTTACTCTCCAGGTGCATCCAAGCACACAGTAGAGAAATCGATTTTCCGCGAAACTGTCGGGGACCGAAACTGTTCCTAATGCTAGGTAATCTGTGATGCACTGACCTTCTGCTCATGGGGAAGTAATAGCGCTCCTTGTTGTTTTCAAGGCAAGGAAACTCTGCCAGGATAGGCTGCTCGCTACCCAAGTTGGCGATACCTTTAACTTTTCGGTTTATAAGGTTAATCTTGTAGGAAACCTTTCGCAGTGTTTCTACGCAACTTTTATATGTGATTGCCGGAGTAGTCGATGCAATTTTGTTGAATTATTATCTTTTGTCCCGCCTGAATATGAAACATATATGCCTAATTCTCAGAAACAGGTTTTGCGTTCGTTTAGGTAGAGTGGACAAGTCACATAGTGTTAATGAACAGTGTTTCAAGTTATGTCGCTTGCGCTGGTATTCATGATCAATGCCAGCCGCCATTAATGTTGACTATCTAGGTCGTGTCAATGTAAGTATTACCTTTCTGATATTTTTCTATGATAATAAAGTGTCATTTGGAACGATAACTCGATTTTAGACTGATCTTGTTTAGGGTCTGACTATTCGCCATTTGATGTGACGCAGCTTTCCTTTTTACTTGGTTTTTTTTGGTGGAGGGGGTTGTCTGGGCATCCTGAGGTTTTCCTAAGATCGTGATTACGGCAAGGCCGGGGCTCCGTGAATTCCACCGCGAAAGAACCATCCAAGGATTCATTCATTGTTATCAAGACAATTCACTTTCCTTGGAATTAGTTACCCTCCATATCGCCCTTTATTAAAAGAAAGCCATACTAGCCATAATTGTGATGCCTTATGACGTCTAATCTTTTTATAGAGACCAATCTATGAAATATATTGTATCTTCCTAGAATAATATTTTCTGGGAGTTAGTTTCAGAAGAAATGTTTACTTTAAAACATTTTATGGAAATGAAAACTATGCAGACATACTCTGGACTAGACCCTCAGGTTCCAGCCACCAGCAAATCAGTCATTTCTAAAATCAGCTCGCTTTACCAGAGACGAAAAAAAAGGAGCAACATTGAAATGCGAGTTAAGTTTTAAAAAAAACCGGAAGTCATTTTGAAGTAGAGTGATAGCATTGCGTGACGAATTGAATTTCCGAGAAAGACGAATGAACTTTACTCAAAGCCAAATGGTCGCCATACTGCAGTAATCGATTCGTATCCATTGAAAGTTCTTTGGCAGAACCAAGAAAAATGGCGAGTCAAGTGTGGGTAATGAAGTTTCATCTTTTCAACTGTGATAACACGTATAGATTGGACTCAATAGAAACATTTTTGCTCAGAATGGGAGACGATCTCCTTAGAATATTGGTTGATAGGCGAGATTTCGCCTTCCTGAAATGTCGGATGTGTGTGAAAACATCATTCCTCAGCTACAGATAGATTATGCCGTCCTTGTTGTCCATGCACATGAATCCCGTCTCTCTCTCAACGAGGACAACGCTGGTATTGGCTACGCGAAGATATACAGAGCTTTGCTGCGAGCGACTGGTAAGTCGACTGTAAACATTGGAATGATTGTTTTGGCAACTTATCCATATTTGCTTGGGATGAACTGTTTAAGGAGTTTCTTGTAAAAGTGATAATGAACGTAAGACATTGGGTTTCAAGAGGAAGTTTAGATATCAAAGGTATTTGTGCATGTTCTGTAGTTCCATACTCTCATCTTATCCTGCCGGCTACAGGGAAAAGGAGAGAAGAGTAAAAGTGGATCTGTTGCCACTAGATGTCAGTAATGAGAGTAAAATGCTTAATACCTAAGCACAATATCTGATAATAGCTCATTGTTCAGTTCGTCGTTAAAAATATCCTCGAAATCCATGTTTACTCAAACTTACAGAGACATCCTAAATGCATGGCTTATTAAGTTGAATTAACCATGTTAAAAGTGCTCCAGGTTACAACAGTTTTCATTATACTACGAGCCTCAGACTTGTCATGTCATATGATTCTTTCGAGGACGTTACTAATGTTTGTTTGTTCCACTCAGAAATTGAAATTCATTGACTAAAATGATTTCAGTTGAAGCCAAACGTAATGAACTTTCTATTGTGATTTGTAATGTGTCAATATTTTACTCTTTATTTCTCGAGTATGATATAAAAACCTAATTCGATGGTTTAACACGAAAGCAACAGAGAAAAAATTTTAAGTGTTCTTTGTGCCCAAGAAAATGATCTGTCGTGCTTAAAAATTCGTTTCGGTAAAGATGAAGCCTAGTTAGTTTAGTGCGGCCATTTTGTTGCTCCCTATTGAAGCACCCAAAGGCAAGAAACATTCTCCCCCTAAACCACCCGTCAAGCTTCTTTTTGAATAATATTTCATTTGTTCAAAATATTCCAGTTCATTGTGGAGGTAGCCGGGGACTCCAGGCAGCTTCCAAACCTCAGTTTAAATTGTCAAAAGCAATAACTTAAAATAACATGATTATGCTAATCCATCCAACTCCAATTATTTCAAGTGAACTAAGGCCGAAAGGAAAACATGACAAAGATGAGAAACGAACAACTTGTCAACGAAGCAATAAAAACGCTTATCAAATGAACTTGTGCAAAGATATAAGGTGTAATACTGTTTCTTTTAATTCAAGGAAAGAGTATTGATCATCTCTGAAGGGAAGGATAACTTCGATGATGAAGACGAAAAAGGAAAGGTTTTTATCTCACGCTGGGCACGAGAGAAACAGGGGCGTCACATTTTTATTTGTGAAAAGCTCTTAACTCTGTTAAAACTACTTTCGGTGCAGAATCAGTATCATTTGTTTAGTGGTGTTATGTGTAACAGTGTGTTTTGTACTTTAAGGAGGCAAAGTCTTGATCATCATTGGTGACGATGATGAATACAGAGATAAAGACGAGGAAGAACAGGTTGTTCTCACGCTGGGCACGAAGAAAAGTGGTGTCACAGTTTGATGGAGAGTATCTCGATGGAAGTAGAAGCTTCACTTTTTCTTGGAATGAAGCGCACAGAGAAATCCACGAGGAGGCACTGAAGCACTACCTCGACCCTATTAAGAAAGAACAGAAGTTCCAGTATGTGCCAAAACCAAGAGCAGAAACAAAACCAACACAAGACGAGGTGTGGCTTATGTTTTTTTCCACTCATTTTAAATCTACTATGCTTCTGTCATGGGGGATGAAAGTCATTGGTAAAATATGGGAACAAGTATTCTGAATTTTTGCCGAGGGAGAAAGCCATATGCTTGTACCTGGAGATTTGGCAGAGAACATCATTTTATATTTGTGAACTTAAGCAGATTACCCCTTTTAACTACTTTTCCACCCTTTAATTAGGTAACTAGAGGTGGAAGATTCCTCAGCTCATTAGAACAGAAGTTCCAGTATCTACCAGAACCCAAACCAAAACCAACACAAGACGAGGTGTGGCTTATGTTTTATTTTCCACTAATTTTAAATCTGCTATGTTTTGGACAGGGAGGATAAAAGTCATTAATGAAATACGCGAACAAATATTTTGACTTTTTGCCGAGGAGCAAAGCAATTTACTTGTATCTGGAGATTTAGCTGTGAACTTTATTTTATAGTTGTAACATCGAGCAGACAACTCCTTTCAACGACTTTTCCACCGCCAAATTAGGTAACTGGAAGTGAAAGACTCCTCAGCTCATTTGTTCTTCCTATTGAGAGAAGCATACACCAGTATTGTGGCAATGAGTGGCCCACATCCTAAAACTACCAGATTTATTTTATTTTACTTCTTATTTTCATGGTATTGTGTTAACATCGCTACGGTTTTATCACTATTATCATCATTATTTCTATTATTGTCTTTTTCGTTTGATCATTATCATTTTTATCGTTATTAGTATTTTCATTACTATTAATTATGGTATAAATTGATGAGCCTCATTAAAGATAGTTTGATAGCGATGAACGAGAGAGAACAAGGACTGAAGCAAGCAACACCGTTCAAACAAACTTTTAATAATGAGAAAAAATATATTATTCCGTCTCCTAATAAACATCACTTGGAAACAATGTTTGTACACCGAAGAGCGGTTGCGGCGTGGGTCGGAGAAGGTTGTAGTTATTATCAATTTGAGGACGATATTGATGTCAGCACAATCTTCCTTGCCCTTTAGGACCTCAATGGTGTTTCCCTTACTCTCTACTGCGGTTTGTTACATGCATGACGCTAACTGACAGGTATGAAAATATTACATCGAATGGGTGGGGGCTATTATAACAATTCATAAAGAGTGGCGTCGTAGTTTAAAAGCACTGTTTACCAATTAAAATTTGTGGCTGATTGTGATATTATTATATAAAGTCTATTTATAAAGGCAAGTTCAAAAAAATAAGGAAAGGGGCTTATCCTTAAAATATTCAATGTTACATCATTTTCCCCCAACAGGTAACAAGAGCAGGCTCCCGTGATCTACTTGTGGAGAATGATGAACTGGATATTGAGTTTAATTCAAATAATAGGGACAGGCACAAACGTTATGGAGGTAAACAATGATTATTTGTTTTATGCACTCCTATTATCAAATTTTATTTGAACAAGCTTAAGCATGGCTCCATGAAAACCGTGCAGGGCACCGTAAATGTTCTCCAGTCCATAAAGGCGTTTTATTGTATTTATGCAAATGACATGATATTTCCATGTGGATCTACAAGTACGTCGTCCTTTTTCCTCCCTCAAAAGTGCCACGCCAATCTTAGATGCAGCTTTTTTATTTTTTTGCAGAACTGTTTTTCTTCCGCGCCCCAGATATAAACACCTCGCACGACATGATCATGGCGAGATATGATACAATCCTTGATCAATCAGAGAGCGCGTATCTCGATAATCACTAGGTCCGGTTGTTCAATGTGCAGATAACGCTATCCAACGGATAAATCAATATCCAGTGGATAGACAAAATTATTGCACTATCCACTGGATGGCGATTTATCCAATGGATAGCGTTATCCAACCCTATGAACAACCAAGGCCAGGGCTAGTAAGAAAGAACAGAAACACTAACAGTTTACATAGCCAGTCTAAAGTGTACTTAAATGAAAAAAAAAAAAAAGCGCGAGTAAACACTCAGACTTGGCAGACAAACTCCATTATAAAGAGGATAACATCTTTGCAATTACCAAAAACCCAAAAGCTTCCTAGCTTTCTTTTGCTGCGTTATTTCTTTTTAGGGTTTTCTTCTGAAATTTCCCTCTGACTGACATATTTTGATCATGTTTGGTATTTTTATTGTACACTGAACATTTTAAATCATGCGAATGTTATTCCCTGTCACAGGGGTGGCTGTGATATTGAGGGTCGACCGTACCCAATAATTTCATAAAATAATTATTTTATCATTTGGCGGCCACTTTAGGTACAGACAGAATACCTGCTTCAGTAGACTACCCAGAGGGAACCTTGCTGCTTGAAACGCGTATGCGTTATGGAAAAGTATGGCAGCCATCTTTAGAAGCCGTAGAAGACTTGGAACGAAAATGGAAATTAGTCCGTGATGCAAACGTGCGATTCATTGTTAATGATGATGGTACGGTCAATAGTCACGTTACCAGAGAAAGAAGTTTTTGGCAAAGATTGATGCCCTCAAGTCGGCGATGGTTTTGCTGCTTGGCCATTTTCTATCGTAAAAGGGCATGTTGTTGCAATTGTTGTTACGACTGTTGTTGTGATTGTTGTTGCGATTTTCGTCAGCCGATAAACCAGTAAACCAGAAAGGTGTTTATTTATTTCATAACCCCTTCCCCCTCCCCCCTCCCCCCCCCCCCTCCGTTACATTGCCCCGGTTACATTTGTTCATTTATAATTGTTTTTAATGCTCCATGCTTAAAATAAGATTAATTTGGCTGTTTATCTAGACATGGTTGGGCTGAAGGGTGAATAGTTGTGTAATGCAAGCGTGATATCTTAAGTGTAATTATGATGTGAGCCGGTAAGTTGTTTTACTCGCTGACGCTTCTTGTAGAATGATGTAAACTGTGGCCTTAACTTGGCGATTTAAACAGGAACTTTTCACTTCAGCTTTTCTTGCGTCTTTTTTCTTTTCTTATTTGGATTTGACCCTTGGGTTCCAGCCACCAGCAAATCATTTCTCAAATCAGCTCACTTTACCAGAGATGAAAAACAAGGAACAACACTGAAATGCGAGTTAGGTTCTAAAAAAACCGGAAGTAATTTCTAAGTAGAGCGAGAGTATTGCGTGACGAATTGAATTTACGAGAAAGACGAGCGGACTTTACACAAAGCCAAATGGTCGCTATACTGCAGTAAACAAAGTTTTGTGGCAAGCAACTGATTCGTATTCATTGAAAGTTCTCTGATATAACCGACAAAAATGGCGAGTCCAGTGAGGGTAAGGAAGTTTCACCTTTTTAATTGTGATAACACGTATAGCTTGGACTCAGTGGAAACCTTGTTGCTCAAAATGGCAGACGATCGTAACCTCAGACTATTGGTGGATAAGCGAAAATTTCGCCTTCATGAAATGACGGATGTGTGTGGAAAGACTATTCCAATGCTACAAATGGATTATGCCGTCTTTGTTGTCCATGCGCATGAATCTCGTCTCTCCATCAACGAGGACAACGCTGGTATTGGCTACGCGGAGATCTACAAAACTTTGCTGCGAGCGACAGGTATGGTCGGTCGTCTAACATTAGGGACCTTTAGCAAACCACGACGGCGACGGCAGCGAGTAGGAGGCAAAACAAAAGATCTAATGAGCAGAACAATAGCTCAGTTCGTACGTTTTCGAACTTTGTACATTTCTTAGCCGTCCTCTGCAAAATAACAACGTGAAATCCTCAAAATTACCGAGGTTCGAGAAAGGAAACCTCGACGGCAAATTATCTAAGTTTGCATTTGGAGCTCAACGCTCTTTCATACGCTGTGATGAGGTTAACTTGCGGCGCCGTAAGGGATAGTAGTCACATCCACTCATTCGCGAAATTTCAACTGAAAATATCTCTTCATTTTAAATTCGACGTCTTCTTTGGCGTTGCCGTCCTAACTACTAAAGGTCCCTATTTCAGTATGATAACGATGCCATACTAGTATAAATTCTCATTTGAACTCTTGTCAGTTTCATTGCAGTAAGTGCCATGATATTTTTGCTTGTCAATCAATATCATTCTTAAATCGTCGGCCATCTACCCAATTACTCAATACTAAGGCTTCAAATGACGAAAAGCGAAAGACGCTAAGATGAAAATATTGCTGTTTTACACATGTTTCAGTTAAAAACAAAACGACGCGAACGTAAGATCCGATTAAGTTTGGCTTTTGAATAAGCTGGAAATTTGACGTCATGATTTGCAAGTTTTTGCTATCGACCAAATTTGTCTCAACAAGCAATGCGTGAATCATTAGACTAATTTGAAGCTTTAAATCACGCAAACCATACCTGAAACAAAAAAGAGCTGTCCTTGTGCTGTCTGTGACTTCCATTCGCAGTTACTTATATGTTCACTGAAAATACACTGTATGGAAAATTTATCGTAATTTTCTCTGACAGGGCAGTTGGAGTTTAATTTATATGTTGTGCCAAGACGGGACGACGAGCATACAGAGAGTGACAGGAACACAGACAGAAAGACAGACAGACCAGATGTATAGCGCATATAAGGACGGACAAACAGACAGGCAGGCAGACATAACTGGAAACTGAACGAGAGAGGAAGTCGACTGGATGCATGCTTCATTTCCTGTGATAGCTCCAACATTTTTTCAGTTACCAAACTTGTGATTCTTTTGACTTCCTTGATATTTTATTCCCTAGATCCTTTTAATCTTTAACTTCTCGATTCCTGGGTACCCTTATCTCCTGACTGGTTGTTTGTTTCATTTTTCAATTGATCTATTAACCATCTTCCATTGTTTCCCTTCTGTCGTTCCCACCTGGATTCATTCTTCCTAATTTCTTTCTTTCTCATTTGTCAGAATTTTTTGTTTATTCATCCATTTATTCACGTAGGACGTAAGTGATGATGCCAAGATCCCTCTTCTACCTCGAAGTGGAGACGACTCAACCCGAGAGAAACATAAGAGGAAAGAGGGAAGAAAAAGTAAGCGCAGAATACAAATCTGGAGATAAATTATTTCTAGGGGCAAAACCTCTCGTTCACAAAGTTGCCTTGCTTATTGCACTTACGAATTTTTAGGGATTAGGGTATCAATTTGAGAGGTCCTCTGACCCTGTCCTAACTGAAGAGAGGAAAAGGAAGCGCTGGAATCAGAAAGTTATTTGGCAAATATTGATTTGATTTAGCTAACAAACTTATATCTTAAGGGACTTAATGAAATTGATGCTTTTATGCAAATTATTTTGTCATCTTTTTTTATATCATAAACTAACCCAGGCTTCTATTGAGCAAGGGCCGAAATCCTTAGTAAGGGTTTTTTTCAGTTATTAATGAATGAATTATAATCTAACCATAATTAGGGCCTAGGCCAGATCCTTTCAATGCTCAGCCGGAATTTCACGAGGGCACCATTCTGCTGGACACGGTCCTGCGTTTTGGAAAAATCTCCTACAGAGAAGAGGATCTGAAAGCCTGGGATCAGAGGTGGGAGCCACCGGAAAAAGTTGTTCGCCACTTGTTGCAAGTTTGGATGTGTAGACCGCTTGCGAATGTTAGATTTGTCGCTACAGCTAACGGTGGGGTATCTTACACTGTGAGACCTCGCAGTTTCTGTTGTGGACTGCGTTTGATCCTTTGGGCGTTCATAATTATCACTATTATTATCATTATTTCTATTATTATCTATTTCGTTTGATTATTATTATTTTTATCGTTATTAGTATTTTCATTACTATTAATTATGGTGTAAATTGATGAGCCTCATTAAAGGTTGTCTGATAGCGATGAACGAGAGAGAACAAGGACTGAAGCAAGCAGCACCGTTCAAACAAACTTTTAATAATGAGAAAAATTACATTATTCCGTCTCTTAATAAACATCACTTGGAAACAATTTTTGTACACCAATGAGTGGTTGCGCCGTGGGTCGGAGAAGGTTGTAGTTACAATCAATTTTAGGACGATATTGATGTCAGCACAATCTTCCCTGCCCTTTAGGACCTCAATCGTGTTTCCCTTACTCTTTACTGCGGTTTGTTACATGCATGTCGCTAACTGACAGGTATGAAAATATTACATCGAATGGGTGGGGCTATTTTAACAATTCATAAAGAGTGGCGTTATAGTTTTGGGAAAATCTCCTACAAAGAAGAGGATGTGGAGGCCTAGGATCAAAGCTGGGAGCCATCGGAAAAAGTTGTTCGCCACCTGTTTCAAGTTTGGATGTGTAGACCGCTTGCGAATGTTAGATTTGTCGCTACAGCTAACGGTGGGGTATCTTACACTGTGAGACCTCGCAGTTCCTGTGGACTGCGTTTGATCCTTTGGGCGTTCATAATAAGTTGTTTAAAGTTGTGCAGGAATTGCCTTCTTTGTATGTTTAAATGGTTCAGTGAACGAATTAAGCGATGTACATGTCCAACAAGGGATTGCTTTTTCGGATGTTTTATTACTTGTATGGGAAATTATCAAGGTGTTTTGAATGGTTCAGGGAACTAGTTAAGCGATGTGCATGTCGAACAAGGGATTGCCTTTTCCGGATGTTTTATTGAATGGGAAAACATTGAGGTGTTTTCAATGGTTCAGAGAACTAATCATCTAATGTGTATTTTGAACAAGGGATTGCCTTGTTTGGATGTGTTAGTGCTTGTAAAGGAAATTTTCAAGGTGTTTTGAATGGCTCAGAGAACGAATCAATCGATGCAGAATCACTTTTGGATTTATGCCTCGTTGGACGTAACTTTAAGAATGACCATTTCTTTATTAAGTACGAATTCGGGATTGATATCATGTAGCCGTGAGTATTTTTTCGAGTTTCACAGCCTATCTCAAACTTGAAAACACGAAACGTACTTCTTTGTTCAGAAAAATAAAAACTGGCATATTAAAGGAAGTGTGTCATGATTGTGAGGTAGCGAACGCGTGTGAAAATACATCACCGGCGTTCGTCCAATCAGAGACACGAACGATAGTACTTCACAGTGTAAATCTCAGTGTTTATGAAATAATTTAATTTACGCCGCACTGAACCGTTGTAATTAATGTTAGAATAGTAATCTGTACTAAATGTGTATTGCCAGGTATGTAAGCAATTTAATAACTGACAGACGTGTAAACTGAATTTTCGTATTTTAGTAATAATAATGATAAAAATAAAGGTCCTCAATTGACTCAAATTGTCGTGGCGTCGATCCATCAATCTTGTAGACGCAGCGGCTGAATGGCAAAATCTCTATTCAAGCATCCGCTCGATGTTCTTTTGAGGGGGGGGAGGGTAGGGGTTAACTTGCAATGATTAGCTACATGGTTATGTACTTCAGAGTGGATGGCTTTTATGAGAGCAGATAAAGACTCAAAAAATATGGCTACCTTTGTAACCTGTCATTAGGCGGCTGATAGGAAACTTAAATGTTCAGGGAAATATTTGCTTGATGTGAAAAAAGGACAGTGGGTTTCCTTTATGAATATGAAAAGGGTGGTGCTTTGGTCAGATATGAAACGTGAAAAGATGAGGATATGCACCAAACCAAACACACACGTGTACACGAATGAAACTGTCTCCTCTATTTCTTATAACTGTATATACCTCCATCCTGCAAAACCAAAAAAATAACAATCAAACTTCAGGTTTTAACACCCCTGTCCCCTCCTCCCCCCCATCTTCTGAACGGTGACACGTAAAGAACAAAGGTTAGCACAAACAGAACGACAACCTCTGTGTAAAGATTATGGCGAAGAGTTGATATCGCGCTTATTTAGCAATTTCCTTTTCTCTGCCTTCGTGCTAAGAGTCTTTTCAACCATTGCTGGGAAATTTATAAGTTCCAGTTGGTAATGTATCACTGATGCCGGAAACTGAAGCTCAGGGTAATTCTTCTCCCCCAGAGTAATGAAATATTTGGACAAAATACAAATAGCCTTATAGATAATTTCAAATATGGTTATGCCGGCGGCTAGCATACTTCTGAAATGTGTTTAGTTCTTTTGCCTTTTCGCTCCTTTTATTGCAGTGAGCTTTCTCCATTTCGGAGAATGCACAGTGATATAGCCCAAGACGTTTCATGACACTTGATTGTACTCTCAATGCCACCCTGTACCTGCTGCTTTGTTTTGTCGCGTGTGACAAAAAATGGCTCTTAGCCACTTCTGTTTCCAGAATTGAAAGGATTTTAAATAGTTAGATATATACGATTTATTCGTATTTTATCTCTGGTTCCATCAAAGGATTACATGCCTTTGGCTTAAGCGTCACCAAAAAGTTAATGTTAAATCCCGGGTAACGCAATATTCTCGGAAATCATTTTCGTGGAATGACAAACGAATGGACTTTGTTCGGCTGCATTCAAGACAGATGGCCCTTCCTGTTCGCTTTTTAACTGTTACGAAAGAAAAATACCATGGAAATGAAAGGAAATTCTACCAACATTTATCTTTTTAACTGCGATAATACTTGCAGTTTGGATCCAATAGAATCCTTGTTACTAGCCGTGCAAAACGACGTGAAGATGCGGTTTGCTGTAGACAAGCGCATTTTTCGGTTGCGCGAAATGTCAGAGATGTGCGAGAATATTATTCCTGAACTGCAGATGGATTATGCTATTTTTGCTGTTCATGCCCGAGAATCGCGTCTCTCAATCAACGAAGACAATGCTGGAATTGGTTTCGCAAGGATCTACAGAGCTTTACTGAAAGCAACTGGTGAGTAAACAAGATCGAGTTCATAGGGTTTTCTACAATATCGTGTCAAGCCATAAAATCTTACCATTTCCTAATTTTTGACGATTCATAGTCAAAAGGCTTAAACGTCTTTTATGTCCCTGATTAAACCAACCATTCTGAGAATTAGTGTTGCGTAAAACTTATGCCTTAATTTGTTGTTCGTATTTTTACTCCGAGAGGAACACAAAGCAATCAATCCAAACATACAATGGTCTGTCAGTCTCTCAAGGTGGTCGAGTTTTTCCACTTTTACTTTTACTTGGACAATGAAAGTTCGCTTTTCAAAGCTAGTTTCTCATTGTTATCACTCTCGCTTTGCAGCAAGCGACTGGTAGGTCGACTGTAAGCATTGAAATAAGTACAGTGATGTTTGTGCAGCGATAAATAATCAAAATAATGCGGAACATTTATTCCGAGAAGCAACATGGTTCTCGATTGCATACAATGCCGAATTGTCCTGTTCTCTGGCATTTGGGGGAAATTATGTCAATTGAGTCAAACTGATGTTACTACATTTAGCTTAAGGAAAGATGCAAAATGTCCCATATACTTCCTCTGAAAGTGTGTGCAAGCTCGAGATAACAAAGTTCAGATCAGAGTTCACCTTGATATGAACAGTAACTGACGTTAACAACGTTAGCCTCTCAGCCTCACCGTAATGATTCTCGAGAGAAGAAAAACGTCTTCATCTTCATAAAAAATGAAGAAATGTTTTAACTTCACGTGCTACCAGCTGAGACACGTTATATGCCAAAGGAGTTTCCTCTCGGTCTCTTACCCACATTCACTTGTCTTTTTTTTTATTTGTTTTGGTTTTTTAACGAATAAGTTATTTTTTCATGATACTAGTAATTCTGGTAAGCTTGCAGACAGTAGCGTCAAATATTTACAGACAATTTTTCTGGTTGAGTAACGTGGTATAAAAACTGTCATTTCCAAATGTTCCACCTTGTGTATTTTTACCCAAATAATACTGCCTTTCTTCCAAACGTTCTGTTGGTGGGATCCAGTCGAAGAGGGCAATCACGTGCAAAGTGAGACATTAACGATTATCAAACCTTGACCAATGTGTGAACTGCCCTTCAACAGTGAAAACCACTACCACTTCAGTATCAGTATAACTCGTTTAGAATAGTAAGGTGTAATACAGTGTCTTGTATTTAAAGGAAATAAAGTATTGATCATTATTGGTGGGGATGATGAATACAGAGATGAAAACGAAGAAGAACAGGTTGTAATATCACGCTGGGCACGAAGGAAAGTGGAGTCACAGTTTGATAGGGAGTATCTCGATGGAAGAAAAAGCTTCATTTTTTCTTGGAACAAAAGTCACAGAGAAATCCACGAGGAAGCATTAAAGCACTACCTCGACCCAAGTTGGAAAGGAAAAAAGTTCCAGTATGTGCCAAAACAAAAGCCAACAACCTTTCCTCCACCAGTCAATGATTCTCCAGACAAGGTTTGACCGTTTTTTGTCTTTATTTGTTTAACCCTTTAACTCCCATGAGTGACCAAAGCAGAATTTCTCCTTACAATATCGATACAACATTAAGCAGACAAGTGATGAGAATAAAGAAACAGATTAATTAGGGGATTATTAGTAGATCCAATACCAAAAACTCCAAACTAACATCACTAGAACTATATAGCAGACAGTTGGGAGATTAACTAATGAGATCTTGGGAGTTAAAGGATGATCAAGCATGCATCCGGCTCAAGACACACATAATGTAATATCAAGAGGAGAGGTAGCATCTAGTGCCACACAACGATGAGATCGAAGTTCGTTTATGGTTGTACCCTCTGATGGTAACCTATAACCTTATTTCGACATTTGTTTATAACGCATCCACCTTAAATTATTTACAAATTGAAAACTTAGAGAGGTGGAAGAGAGCAATTATTAGCTTACTACTCCTTAAATTACTATTCGGGTTGTGGAATTGCATTTTAGAGTCATCAAGTCTATTCATTGGTGTCCTCTCTTCCATTGTTCTCAATGTAAATAGTAGACAGGCATGTTGCAATACCGAGTTAAAGCGTTTAAGACCTCTAAAACATGTTGAGTCAAGATTCCTGTATTTGTTTATCAAGCCAATCTGGAGTCCCATATGTGGTTTATTCATTCATTCATTCATTCACATTCTTTCGTTCCCTCTAATCTTGTTCCTCCTAAATCCTTTGTGCTTCTCATTCAAGTTTGTTGAACGCTTTCTTTCATGTATCCTGCAGAACGGTATTTCTGGTGATGATATACCTCCTCAAGGAGGAAGAACCCAAAGAAGGCCCACAGGCCAAGAAAGAGAAAAATGTGAGTCAACTATTTTACTTGAAGAATCCATTTCTTGTGATAAAATCATTTCTCAGAGGCTGAACACTCATTTTGGAGGCAGTGTACTTTATCAAACGAATAATTTGGTTCAGATTAAATATTTACTTATTTTAATATTTACTTTCCATACCTTGTGACATTGCATGTCAACCATGGTTGCGAGCTCTCCGACACAAACTCTACGCTCTACACCAGTCTCGAGTCCCTAAAGGGTTCCCAAAATCTTTAAAAGTTTAATTTTAGAAGCCACAAGCTCTCATCCTTTGTCCCAGTTCCCAAGCACCAAATTGCGTAACCTCAACCTTACCTTCTCAGTATTAGGCGAGGGCTGAAACCTTCAGTAAGGGTTATTAATATTTATTTATTTATTTATTTATTTATTTATTTATTTATATATTCAGAAATTTATTTTAATCTAGCCTTAGGGCCCAGGCCAGATCCTACTGATTCCCGACCGGAATTTCGCGAAGGTACCGAACTGCTGGACACACTCCTACGTTTTGGGAGAATCTCGTATGAGAAAGAGGACGTGAGGATCTGGGACCGCATATGGAAGCCGTCTGGAACAACTGTTCACCACCTGTCGAAAGATTGGATGTTTACACCTCTTGCAAATGTTAGATTTGTCGCTTCAGCTAACGGTGGGGTCTCTTACAGTGTGCGACCTCAGAGTATTTGTAGTTGGGCGAGCATACTGTGTTGTTTAAAGTTAGTCTGGGATTTCCTTGCTTGGATTTGGTCTTGCATACTGTGGATTTTAGTAGCAGTATGTGAATGGCTTGGAAAAAAATGACGGATAAAAATCGCTGTCCATAAAAATTATAAACATTTGGGCCTAGTTAAACCTGATTAAACCTAATTAAACCTAATTTCAAATTTTATTGCAACTCATCAAGTCAAGTTCAAACTACAGTCGAACTTCCTCTTTAAGACATCTATTCATTGTGGACAGCTTCATATATTCCGATCGTATTCTAGCATGCTTTCTTCTAAAACAAACCTCTGTAATATGCAATCTCTTTAATACGGTAAAAGGGGACATTAAATCTCAGCTCAGAGTTGCCGTAATTATGTAAAACAACCTCCTGTTTTCAGTTATATGCTAAATACTAACGATTTATTTACCAGAGCTGAGCCTTACAAAAGTTAACACTGTTGCAATTAGTAACAAATTAAGATAAAAAAATTCTAAAGGAAAACAAAATTCGAAAAGAAACGAAAACTATTCATACACTTGGCAGGAAATAGGTACTGCTTATTAATGATAAAATAAATGCATTTGTACGCCTGTTTCTAGATACAGGACATTTTGAAATTCGAAGTAACGTCATCATAATGACCCAAACAAAGCGGGCACCCTTCTAATACAGCTACTTTTTATATTTTTTTTTTAATTTCGTGGCCATATCAGCTTTACTTAGGTTTGATTGTGTATGCTCTTTGCTTTTCCTTTTGTGTTCGATATTCGAGAGCTTTACCTGTACCTCAAGATAGGCAACGGAAAGCAATTAGCGATGGGCGATCTCTGTTTTATTTGTTTTAAAATTTTACAGGGTATCAAATCACGTCAAAATTTAAAAATAAAATCATGGTTTCTGTAATGGATAGCCTAGGAAAGGATAGTATAATTGTCGAGCGTTAAGAGAAATAGAAACAGTCTCTGAATATGTGAAAAATGTATTTTGCTTAAACAGTTCTGTTACCTATATTCACACTTTTAACGGCTCAGTTTTACCTTCATTCGTCATCTCATTTGTAATTTGCATTGTTATTTTATCTGTTAGTTATGTTTAGTAAAGGTAATCACATGATTTCGAGTGCAATTTGAAATAAATAAGCCCGAGTAAATTTTTTCAAACACTAACAAAATTGCACGAGCCCGTAGGGCAGGTGCAATTTGTAGTCTTTGAAAAAATTTACAGTGCTTATTTGTTCCAAATTGCACGAGAAAAATCATGTGATTGCGTATTAATAATATACATGAAAAAATACGAGATAGCTTATCATAATTATGCAGAAGCAAAGCGCGCTCATCAAATGCAAAAATAATTTATTCAAACCCTACAAGTGACACTGTGCGTTCGGTCAAAACAACCGCCTACGATCAAAACAATAATATACCACGATATTTTCACATCTTAAGTATAGGTAATCAAATGATTTCGAGTGCAATTTGGAATAAATAAGCACGAGTCAATTTTTTCAAGGACATACAAAATTACACTGAATTAACCCTCTTCCCCATTGAATTACCTGAAAACTACATTTATCTTAACCAATCAGACCTAAGTAATTTTTTCATGTATGTGATTTTAATCGTAATTAGCTGGATTTAGTTAGTTATGAGATGAAGAACCTCGTAGGATGGATACATTTTCCAAAACTGTTTTATTATTTCTTTTTTTATTTTTATTAACTGATTTCCTAACGATTGAGTGCCTTGGAAACACAGATTTTTAATATTTTGTGGAAATATCTGTTGCGTGGTTTCACAGTTTAAATCAGTTAGGATTTCATCCCTTTATTCCTATATTTGTTTGCATACCTCAGTCCAAGGTTCCAAAATCCTATTTTCCCAGTAAGGAATTAATCAAACCAGGGGGAATGGAAAGTGATGTCGACACTCTAAGCGGTCGAAATGTCTCTAGTCTGTTTGATAGTAAAGTTAAGGTCCAAAAATCTAGCATTTTATATCATCCCCTTAACTGAACGCCTCCAAGTAAGAGAGCGGGATGGACAGCATCGACCTCAGATATCACGACCTGATTTGTTATGCTCTGATTTCGTGTTGTTTATCTTGCTCGTCCATGCATGCGATACTGACAAGAGAGCGACCGTTTCCGAGACATTTTCAACCAAAGGTCATATTCGCTTGATTAATTGTCTTATCTTTCGAAGAAATCGTAGCTTTTAATTGCAATAAGCTTCCTCTCTTTCGAAAGCTGTCGGTGATTTGGTGACAGATATATTGTGTTACAAGTGACTGAAATCTGTATTCTTGAGTGAACTTGTTGTTTTGTTCGCGAGAAAGCTAATGAAGACGTTTGAGGAAAAATGACAAAAATTGAAACTCTTCGCCTCGGGTAATTAGCCGCTCTTACCCTTCCAGCTGCAAGTATTTAAATAAACTAAAAATTTAACTTTCATATTTTTTTTAGTTACTGGTTTCAGTTGAGGATTTGAAAAAGTAAAAATAAAAAGAAAAATGTTGTGTCCACGTGCAGTTGCCGTACACGTCATCAAGAGGTTCGGTTACAAATGGGAGTAACGCAACATTCTAAGAATTCGTATTCCGGGAACGACAATCAAAGAGACTTTGTTCGGCTGTGTTCAAGAAGGGTTTGCTTTCCTGTTCGTTGGTGAAATCATTCCAAAGAAAAGTGCCATGGATACTAAAGGAAAGCCGGCCAACATCTATCTTTTTAACTGCGATAGTACTTGTAATTTGGATCCAATAGAATCCTTGCTACTAACCGTGCAAAACGACGTGAAGATGCGGTTTACTGTACACAAGCTTAATTTTCGACTGAGTGAAATGTCAGAGATAAGCGAGACAGTCATTCCCGGACTACAAATGGATTTTGCTGTTTTTGCTGTCCATGCCCATGAATCACGGCTCTCGATCAACGAAGACAATGCTGGAATTGGTTACGCAAGTCTCTACAGAGCTTTAAAGAGAGCGTCTGGTGAGTCGAAACGATTGAGTAGATAGTGTTTTGCATCAGATCTTTTCAGAGCGATAACGATACACTTTTTCCTTTTTATGACGATATATACTCTCTGAAGAGGTTAAATGTCTTTTCAGTCCCGGATAAAAAAACGATACATCGATTCTAAAAATTGTGGCTGTGTGGCATTTGTAATGCTTCTATTTATTATTCGTATTTTTGTTCGTGAGAAACATTAACTGGCGTTTATCTCTTAAGGAAGTCGAGTTTTCAATTTTATTTTCTTGATGAAAGAAAAGACGCGAACCATTGGTCCGATTAACTTTCAAAGCTTGCTGCTCAGTATTAACTCTCTCGCTTTCGTGGAAAACACTTGGTTGTGTCTACGTTGGGACTAACCAAAAGCGGAAGTTACTTCCGACCTCGCTTCGAGTTTCACTTTCACAAACCGTTCTATGATTCACGGTTTCTCGGAAGGAACTTGGATGTCTGAAAATAATAGAGAAAAAATTGTATAAGTATTTGTTAAGGCATGCTTAGGAGGAGAAAAAGCATTGGGTATTGCTATATTCAGATATGGATATCCGATAGATGTGATGGTAGCTTTTTCGGTAAAATTACGTGCAATTTTTAGTTCAGTGATTTTAATGATGACAGTGATACAATAAATTAAATAAAATTATTTTTTTGCGCGTGTGTGTGTTCAACTGGGAGAGAGGTCTCTACCCTCAGCATCGATCGTTGACTCATAACAGTTTTCAAATTGATTGATTCATTTTGTTATCCAAGGTGGCAAGGTGTTGATAGTCATCGGTGGAGACAACAGCTACAAAGATACAGACGAGGAAGACAGATTTGTGATCTCGCGTTGGGCACGTAGAAAAGTGGCCTCGCAGTTCGGGGAGGAAGATCTTGACGGAAGACAGAGCTTCATCTTTTCCTGGGACAAGTATTACAGGGAAATCCATGAGAAAGCATTGCTGCATTACTTTGATCCCAGCAAAACAGGAAAGAAGTTTGAATACCAGCCGAAACCAAAGCCACCACCAAAGCCAGTGCCACAGCCAGAGCCGATTCGTCAGGAAGTATGAGAAAATTGAATGAGCTTTTTTGTATAAATAAAATAATTATTTGGTGTCATGAGAAAGGGGTATAGTTATTCACCAAGAGAACATCTTGGTTAAACAGTCAGCAAAAAAATATCGTTTAATACCATCGAGTGATTACAAAATGTCACCCATAATCATAGGGTCCTGATCAAAGTCAGCAAAAAGTTGCTCTCGTCTTGTCATAGACTTCTAGCAATCTAGGTCCTCATTTATCACTACTCGCTCTTTAGAATTCTCATTTCGTTGGTTTGCTCGATTATTTGCTTTCCCTATCCAATAATTTTTTCCTATCAGCTTTTAGAGCATGGAGAAACGAAAGTTGACGTGGAAGAATCAGGTCCGTATCCAGGTATAATAAGTAAATGTAATCAAATTACGACAGTCATTGGCAGCTAGTTTTGGAAACAGCTGAAGGCGAAACTTTTGTAAAACTATGCGTAAATTTCCGCGTACCCAGGTGTTCGTAATGATAACATCGAAGTGCTCGATTCATACGGTTTTTACACTTGTTTAAAATGAAATTTTATATACATGTAAAATCTACCGTATAATTGGCATACGAAAAAAGAATTCGAAAAGCTGGTAAAACATTACATCAATGGCTCACAGTACTTTCAAATGCTTCTCATTTTTTAAATAATCGAGGCCAACATGAGAAAAATCAGACTTTACGCCCACTTTTAAAATGTTGACAATGTTTTCTGAACCAAGACAAACGACCCGTGTTTTAAAATTCAGTTAACCTCCATCTTGTTGTAACCTTTCGTACATCATTCCTCTCTAAACTAACCTTTGCTTCTTGATTTGGACCTTCAGGCCCGTTGCACTACCCAGAGGGCACTGTCCTGCTAGAAACTCTGGTTCGCTATGGTAGGATCTCTTTCAAGGACGGTGACGTTATGATCTGGCACCAACAATGGAAACCGTCCGAGAGGACCATACTGGACATAGCACGAGATTGGGGAACAGTCCCTGAAGCTAAAGTGCAATTTAGATCTCTTGGTTCCGGTAATGTCACTTACACTGTTTCTAAGGTTCAGCCGCGTCTTTGGGCGAGCTTGTTTGAACGGTGTAAGAAGCAACCACAGATCGCTTTTTTAATTCTTCTCAGTGTGGCGATGCTGGGTACTTATTGTATTTGGAGGTTAGCTCCGGTTTATAACCGACCGAGAATGCCTGATCAGTAGGGACAGTATTAGAGTACTTTTAAAACAGTTTAAATATTATTTTGTGTAGATGTTGAAATATTATAACAGCTTTTCGTTTGAACTGCCACAACCCCAGACAGATTTAAGTCTACATTAAAAACAGTGCACAGGAAAATTAACCTTTCGTTCTTCTAGATAGCTAAACCTAGAAAACAGATCATAACTTAGAGGGTTCCTAGAAAAGATTTGGTCAGATATACAAAAAATCTGATTTGTCGACTATTTCCCACTTTTGTTGCTTACTTTCATCCGAGGTTATTATGTTATATGGGGTGAGATTAGCTCAACTTGGTATTCCTGCGAACACAAACCAGATTTACCAACACAATGAACTGGCTTTGGGAATTCATGAAGTTATTCTTTCAAGTTTGCTGCTCAGCTTACAGGTGACAGCCTTGGATGGTCTAGCAACCCATCCAAAGAGTAATAATACTTCTCATCACATTGTGCCATGGAAACAGTGATGAGCTCCGACAGAATCGGCTGTAAGGCCTCTAAGCTGCCTGTCCTTTGATATTTTAGTTCGTGACTTCAGTACTGTAGTATACCTTTTTCACTTTATTGAAAAATTTAAAATGTCATTTCGAGTGTAATTGGTAATTTTCAAGAGAATATTGTCAGTTTTAAGTTGTTATGGCAAAAAACAATTCTATTAGGATTACAAAAAACGGTTTTTGTTTTGTGAAGTCAAAGTAAGCAATCAGCTGATTTCTTTATGACTTGATTCAAGGAAGTTCTACTGTAGCTATTATAGCTAGTATGCCTTTATTTTTACCTTTGGGGAAAAAATAATTTTCTGTTGTTGTAGTTTTTTTTTATTATCATTACTAACCAACTGTTTTCAACATTAGATATTTTATCAGTTTTTTCTTTCCTGTGATAAGTTATCATTAGGTGTTCACATCATGATCATCGACTATGTTATCCAAGTTGTTCAAAAAACATAAAACAATGATGGAGGTCTAAAGGAAGATTAAAATGGACGTTACACATACAATGGACATGATTTAGCATTGCAATTTCTCTTCTCCCACCAATCCCATCCTTGCCTTGAAAATCCAAGCAACTGTTTATTAACATAGTGTCTCAACATGGCCGTGTAATATTTACATGGGAATAGTGATGCTGAAATGAGATGAGGTTTCATGATAAGAACATATCCTGGGCTAAGGTTTTGTTCAGGACATATTTATGCATTGTTCAATTGACCGAAGAAAAGGCCAAAGAGGGAGTTATGTTGGCTGCTAATTCCCGTTGGGGTAACAGAATGTCTTAAAGCATAACAATCATTGTTTATCGTCCATCGCGAGGTTCAATGTATATCTTTATCCTTTTGAGACTGAAAGGAACTGTTTAATTTTGCTCAATCCGTTTTTCGTTTTAACAACTAAGGAAAGACGAGAAGCAGAGTTTTTCTCTTGTTGAAGGTTTGGTTGAGCACTTTGTGCGCTGAAGTAAGAAAGTATCACATCACGGTGTGAAACACTCTTTTCTTTTTTTGAGACTGCATTGCGTGACAAAACAGATGAAAAACAACGTCACAAGATTACCGTTTCTGGGAAATCTGCTATTCATAGAATCATCACCCTGAGATAAACGACACTCACTGATAACATAAAGTTGAGCTTTTGGCGAAGAAATAGTAGTCATATTATGGCGGATAAGTCGAAGAAAACCATTTGTCTTTTCAATTGCGATAACACCTATAAGCTAGATGTGGTTGAGGCGTTCCTCATGGAAATGAATAAGAAACATGGCTTCAACTTCGCGATTGGGAAGCACAACTTTGAATTGCAACAATTGGCTGATTATTGTAAGACCAAAATTCCTCAAATTCAGATGGATTGTGCAATTTTTGTCGTACAGGCACACGAGTCGCGTCTCTCGATCAACGAAGATAATGCGGGGATTGGCTACGCGAAGATCTACAGAGCTTTGTTAGATGCCACAGGTAAGTTAAGGGAGAAAAACTGTTTCATTTAACGGGCATGGATGGCATAGAACTAAACAACAGACAGTTTATCGCGTTATTAAGTGTTGAACGGGAGATTCGGTAAAAGAGAATATGCGCAAATACTTTACTTTCTCTTTCGAGCCGTTGTTGTCACACACCATAAGGCGGAAGCGGTTTAGGGGGTTTTTTTCGGCATTTGATCCATTTATCCTGTGAAAACGAAATGACATGTTCGTGATACAACATTCGAGGTCATATTTTTTTAAAATAAGGAGAAATTTATTTTTACGAAGGATGGGAAATGTGATAATATTCAAAACATTTGATTCAACTCGCCTGGTAGGTAGTCTAGGTATGCGAATGCTTATGAATAAAGATTCTACTTGCAATTCGTACGGGACTCAGTTTATTTGTAACAGAAGCTAAAGAATTTAGAGTCTTTTTTTGGCATTTGATCAATTTATCCTGTGAAAACGAAATGACATGTTCGTGATACAACATTCGAGGTCATACTTTTGAAAATAAGGAGAAATTTACTTTTACAAAGGATGGGAAATGTGATAATATTCAAAACATTTGAATTAACTTGTCTGGTAGGTAGTCTAGGTGTGCGAATGCTGATGGATAAATCTTCTAGTTGGAATTCGCACGGGACTCAGTTTATTTCTAACAGAAGCTAAAGAATCGCATTTGTCATCAGGGGAAAAGAGGGTATTGGTTAAATCTGTGACATTATTAAAACCGCGCAACACACTGGCGGAGCGAAATGGAAACAAATATACATGTAAGACACGCATGAAAAAGCTTGGTACATACTGCAATATTCACGCTTGTGGTAAACAACTCGGATGAATTGCAAATAGCAAGTCGGCGAACAACGCTTCCTTTTTCTTAACTATCTATTACTATTAACTATTGGTTACTAAATGCTGCCAATTCGATACAACAACGATAAATTTAAGTTCAGAGGAAGCAATGACTGAAGTCATGGGGGAATTAATTTAGCTTGATTACTCATTGTTAGAAGAAGCACGAATGGCCGAACAAAAATTCAGTTAATGAGTAACGTAGAAAAATATAAGGGGTATTTTTCTCGGAAAAAAGACGGATCTAAATTTCATTTACGGTCAGAACTTCGAAAAAAAGAGGGAAAAAAATATAGATGTACTTTTTCATATAAGATCTATATTTGATTATTTGATAGAATATATATCTTTTGAACTTTTAGTTTATTTTAGGAAAAGGTTAGTTTACAAGTGTCGCAAAGAAAATAGTTGCAAAACAGAGAAGAACTGCAAATATCGTGCACTTAAGTAATTATTGCACGCTTCATGTTGTCTAATCCTTTTTTGAATCATTTTTTATCAGACAACAAGGTGTTGATCGTCATCGGTGGCGACGATGAATACAAACAAGATGAAGACGAGGAAGGACAGGTTGTTATCTCACGCTGGGCACGAAGGAAAGTGGAGTCACAGTTTGATGAAGAGTATCTCGATGGAAGAAAGAGCTTCATTTTTTCTTGGAATAAGACTCATAGAAAAATCCACGAAGAGGCGCTATTGCATTACTTTGATCCAAGCAAAAATGGGGAAAAGTTCCAATACCAACCAAAACTGAAACAAAAACAAGAACCAACAACTCACTACGACGAGGTATGACTTAATTAAGCGACATGGTGAGTTATGGAAAAATGTTTTAGACACTCTCTGAAACCAATGAAATAGGCCAGGTTTGTTCAGATATTATAATCTCGATATTTGGTTGGTGAGAAATGAATTAGTGCGATGTTCCTATACTAGAATAGTTGAGATATAAAATTTCAACTACGTTTGCAAATGTTTACGCTGGACCAAAAAGTCACTGATAACGCCGTCAAAACAAAAAAGCGTCCTTGAATGTCCTGAAAGAAAACTGAATAGTGAAAAAAAAAATACAAATAATTATGATAACGGTAACGAGGATGATAGGTATAGTAACAATTATAACACAAATTTCTTGGTCATGCAATATTGTTCTCTATTATCAAAGCTATAGTATTGTGCTTTGTGCTAGTAAGGCTCAGAGGTATATAATGGTGATTGAACTTAGTGGAGTGCAAGTTGAACTGAAATCATATGCGTGATCGGCATGATTGCAAAACGGAACTAGCGCGCAGCACGAGTTTGATTTGAAATCACAAGTATAATTTCAGGCCAAAGTTACACGACATAAGTCCAATCATCACTTTATTACATTCTATTTTTAAATTACAATTTTTAAGCGCCAAAACTGATACAGGACTTAAGTCAGTACAAATTCTTCATTATCATTCATTTTTTCTTTCTTTGTCCCAAGCTCGTGACAGGATGAAACACCTTTCCCTTTTTCTTTAACGAGCTCAAAACTAACCATCTCTTTTATTCTATTGACTACATCGTCTTTATTCAAATGCTGTTAGAAAGAGAATTCATCCATTCTTGGCAAAAAGAGGAATTCTCCACCCAATGGCCTCTTTGTCTTCCGTTTTCCTGCAATTTGATCGATTATACGTAAAAAAAGCCATGACATCTGATTGGTTATTTTGGTTTTAATGTTACTTTTTCATTGGTTGGGGAGATGTTTTTAGAGGAAAACAGTGCGAATCGAGAATATACTGCATTACTGAGAGCCAATTACTTTACAAGCATCACCAGAAATTTCAAAATGCATGTATTAAATTATGCGGAGTGCAAGTTGAAAGAAGGCTAAGAGAGATGTTATATACACGGCATCTGGTCATTCATATTGCAGGCACCGCTTGGAGATAGCAAGGAAACACCTTTTCCGAGAGGAAATGCAAGGCAGGAAAAACCCTCCGTTGAGGTATGAGATTACCAAGGCTAGCCCACCAAGGTTAACCCACTTACAGAATTAGCGCCAAACGACTTAAAAACCAAACAAAAAGATTTCTCAATTTGGTGAAAGTTTAAAGAAAAAGTGGATGTTTGTGTTCATATGCATGTTCGGGTCGAAAGGAAATGTCTGGAGATGATATGAATGGTTGAATGAGTGGAATGAAAACTGGGCTTTTATCTTGCAGCCGAAATTTGTAGGCGAGAAACATCATTATGAAGGAAATGAAGCAAGTGAAAGGACAGGAATGAACGAAACTAGTGAGTTAAGACGTTCCCAAAATCAACCTTATTATGGAGGTAATAGCGTTAGTTTGCTAACTTTCTGTTGAGAATGGAACTACTTTTATTTTCCCGAGTTTTCCTGAACCCCATTCTAACATATCGAGTGTGGAATACTACAGGGTAGTTTAATATTATCAACTGAGTTGATAACGTAAATTGGCCACCGATGAGTTTCAAAGCTGACGTTTTGAGCGTTAGCCATTCGCTCTCGGACTAAGAGCTAACGCTAGAAACGTCAGATCAGATACTCTCTACGGTGGCAGATGAACGTTATCAACTCAGTTGATATATTTAACACTAAATTAGCCTATTATACTCTCCCATCGAAGCATCACCACAGTTTCTTTAGAAATTCAACCCTTAATTCGAATGTGGAATATTTTCTGATTTAATTCTCAGTTGTTATTGACCTGTCTTTGTTTATCAAAGCTGCAGCCGTGAGACGCGATCCTCATTACCCAGAGGGCATTGTACTCCTGGAGACGCGTTTGGTTCATGGCGAGATTTCATACAAAAAGTGGCACATTAGAAAACGACAGGGTGCATGGGAGCCTTCTGACTCACAAGTTTCGAATGTAAAAGCAGACAAGTCAGAAGGAAGTTTTTCAGTGCAGTTTAAGAGTAAAGGGAACGGTGGGGTTAGCTACGTTTTTATCCCCACACCTTGGTGGCGCAGATGTTTTGATTGCTTTAGGATGTGTTGTTGTTTTTGTAGTTGTTGTCATTAAAATCAGTAAGGACTTTGTGGCAAGGAAGGGTGTCCTCTCTTGACTTTCGATTTTCAGATCTTTACCACACTGTTAAATCAAGGAATCTGCTTGTTTTCGCCACCTGCTGTCGCTTAATAGCAAAACTTTGCAAGAGCTAATTCAGATTCCCTATACAGATTCCCTATACATCAGTCCCCGAAAGAATTGGACGCTCACCGAGTTATTTATTAGAAATCACCGCATATTTACGATTTCAATAGCCTTAGTACCTCCTAGCTCGGGCTTCAATGATTAATTAACTGAGTTTTAATTTCTCGGGTTTTTTTGTGTAGGTTTTTTTTTCTTTTTTGGTAAGGGAGTTTCTCCTCTAACTGTTACAAAACAACCGCTTTGATAAGAAGACAGCTTGATTGAAAGATATTTACTCACAGGCTATCGGTGACCTCGGCAAAATTTATTTGACTTTGAGAAGAGGGGACAGTCAGAAGCACTAAATAACGCTCGATTTTTTTTTTTTTCTTTTATTACGAAGCTTTATGGGGAAAAAACGTTTTGGTTTACACTTGAAACGAAAGGAAAGCAACGAAGTATCTTATGTCCATTGAACAGTAGGATTAAACAACCTGCAATTAAAAAATGCAGTACCATTAGATAACCTCTGAATGTTATGTTATGTCTGTTATGAGACTACTTTTAGATTAAACGGCTATGTTCTAAATTGTGGCAGGAATAAACATAGCTGTTGTGTGGAAATTTTCATTGGATGATATTGAACTGTTTAAAACTGCTCTGCAAAAGAAAAAGTTTATCAAAATATTTTCACCAAAGGGAAGGTCACCATACTCGCTTAAATGCTGACTTCATCATTTTCAGCTGGGATGGGAAAAATAGCAATCTTTGGATTGATTAAAGATACTTCACTCATAGCAACCATTAGCACTGTCGAGATAGAAGAAATGGCGGGACATATCTCCTAGCATTGGTTGTATGGTATTCCAGAAGAAATTTTAAGTTTTATTTGGATTCAGGTTTGCAATTATGTGTAGGGTTCCAGGAAGTCACCTATGTTCTTGGTCGATAAGGGGGTGGGAGAGACACTTGATTCGGTCTCGGAACGAAAAATGTTTACATACCAAAATAATAAACTGTGACGATAAATGGAAATTTATTGATGCACGTATTTCCGAAAAACTACTGAACTTCACTCTGTATTGATGTATTGAGGGCATGTAATCTCACACAACTACAGTTAGCAGTTACAGAGCCTTTTATTGCGATAAAAATTCGAACCTGTTTCTCCTTCAAGGCTATATATTTAAAAAATAGGGAAGCCTTGATTGTGCTCTGTTCTGTTGTAAAGCACGCAGGAAGCGGTTAGAGCATGAAAGAAGTGTAGGGAGAAACACGAGACGTAGTCGAGTGTTTCTCCCCACTTCTTGAGTGCTCTAACTGCTTCTAAGTGCTTTACAATAGAACAAAGCAAAGTCAAGGCTTCTATATTTTTATTTTCTCTATTTGTTTTATAATAAAGAATCCATTCAATTCCCCGCGCATTCTAATTTCACTTTTCAAAATCAATTTTAATTCTAAAGCGAACCACAGTGTCGTCAGCATGCTCTATACTCTCCTAAAGCACGCTATAATAAGCCAATCATAATCATCGTTAAAATGGTTCAAATTATCTGATTGGCTGTACAAAACTAAAGCTGTAAAAATTTCAAACCTTAAAGTTCACATTCTGCGGCAATTGTTTACAAACTTAAATAGTTTGGCAGGTCGAATCTAACACAGCAAATAATGACCTACAAATGGAAGAGAATTCTGAATTTTAGAGCTTTAAAAAAGTCAGTGGTTAAGTTTTAGAAAATTCAGTCAGAAATTAATTCCATGGCCAGTTACCAGTGCCCATGCACATGGCGTGAAATACCATAGACGAATGAGAATCTGCCGAAGGGGAATATTACTCCCAATCTTATAGAAGATATTAATATATATATTTAACGAATTACTTCTCGGGTAGACTCCAAAGCTGTAAAACCGTAAGATCTTTCTCTCCTTCCAGTTGAACGTTGATTTGTTATGCGACGAGGACAAAATAAAACCCAGAAGACTTTAACCCATCATGTTCGGTAAAACCGCTCTCCATTTTACATTCGTTTGAACTCTTTTTCCAAGGTTATCTTAATACCAATCGATAGCGGCAATTCTGAATTAATGTCGTCCCATATTGCTCTGAGGGTTCTTACAGTGGTAATCCTCCTTTTCTTATTTAATTCTTTCATCAGAGCCCCCAATCTTCCTTGGTCAGTCCACTGGTACTTATTATTTAGGCGGGTTAAAAATTGGCCCAGGGTCTCCCCAAAGCTGGACGCCTCTAATTGACAATGGTGGAATGGCAAGTAAAACGGGAAAGGGAAAATAGAATATCTGGTAAGAACTGAAGCAAAAGACTTGGGGGGGGGGGAGGGGAGGGGGGTTTACAGGATTTTGAAAACGGAAAGGGGGTTGCAGAATTTTGAGAACGGAAGGGGGGCTTGCAGGATTTTGAGAACGAAAGGGATTGATCGTCTCTAAAAGAAAGAAAAGGGAGCACTCAAGAAATTGAATGCCAATAAGGGGGATCATTAGAAGAATAGAGATTTCCCCCTCAACACACTCACATAGTCAACTAAACGAAATTAAGACCATACAATACCATACAAGTTTTATTGTGTCACACGCTAAGTTTTTCAGGTGTGACATTACAAAATGAAATGACACACCACCTAATTAACAGGTGTTTCACATAAATTAAAATTAAATTTTTAACATATGAACAAAAACTGGAGAATTTACAAAAGCAATTTAAGTCATGCTAGGGAGTAACAACGATAATCATATATACTAACAATGGTACAACAATACTGTAAAAAGTTAGGTTAAAAGGCCTGAAAGGTCAATTTTCTTGAATCTGTTCTTGAATAAAGATAATGATAATATGCTTCTAATCTAAGTCAAACCAGAACAAGCATAGTACTTGCTCACCTAAAGGTAAAAGCAAAACAGTTGTTAAAAGAATTACTCTCTAACACTCGGTTGAATTTTTCTTTCTTTTTTTCCTGGTTGAGCTCCTGGTACAATTCTTACTCTCGGGAACTTGCCCAGTATTGATCTTATTCACCACAGTTCAACTTATTTCTTTCGACATAAGTCCACATTGTTCTACTTTGCTATATTCGCTGATTGAAAGATGATGTGCACCAGCTTATAAAGGTGACACCGAAGATGACACTTCTAAACTGTCAATCTTCTTACATCGCGATCGCTCCGTTTCAGCCAGCGAATCACGTTAGAGTACGTGCGACAGTTCCTGCATACTAAGTATACACTTTCGTATTGTTTACTGAATCACAAAATCATCTTCTGCCTTAAATTTCTTAATTTTACGTTTAAGATCGGCCAGAACGAAGGCAAGATTGATAATATAAAAATTATAATCAACCTATTGGCAGAATTGTAATTACGCTTGAAAAGATAGTTTACGAGAAAATAGCCGTAGAGGATTGTTATATAACAACAGAGTAAACAGAAAATTCGGAGAAGAAGGGGCGTACTTAAGGTACCGCCCTTAAGAAAACTATGTGTTATTCGCATAAGTTATATAATTACAAATTCAGTGCGGAGATGAAAAAACATAAGCTATTTACAATCAGAGTCACCTTTTTAAGAAGAGGTGTTGAAGGTAACTTAAAATTTACGAAATATTCTGAATCGTGAATTTGACTTAGAATTTGACCAAAAAAAAACCAGTCTGAAAGTAATCAATAGCATAAGAAGCAGGAGTTTCCAGGAATTCCTGTGCGAGGTTAACTTTTACCAAAGAGATTTACAACTAGAAAATTGACATAATTAAAAACATAGCTTATTATCACAAAATAGTACAACAAGATCTTATCACCGTAGAAACGGAGCAACTGTTTCAGTACCAAATTCACAACCGCAATAAGAAAAAGGTGAAAGAAATTGTACTTAGATGAGATCGCCAAAAGGAATAAGAAATATTCAACCTGTCATATTATAATTTTTGTATCGAATGGCTGAAAGAAATATAATATTTACATTCTTTTTCCCAACACCAATATATGGAAACCCTTACAATATTTCAGATTAAATATAGTTCTATTTTTATCGTTTAACACAGTGACCTATTTCATCGACATGAGTTTAAAGTCATTTCGCTCGGGCTCATTGTCCCTAAAGCCATCTAAACCATTTGGATTCTAAACCTAAATTAACACCACACAAGCAAGAGAGGGTAATCAGGCAGCCAGAAATTTCCAGCTGGAGAAAAACTTTCCGAAGGGGTCTATTCTGGCTAAACCTTAGCTTTTGATGTTCCCAATAAATTAAGTGTTTAGTTTACGTTACCTTAACCTCAACCAGATTACTATTTGACAACCTAGAAAAGTATTTTAGAGATATATATGCTTCTGGCATACCACTATTTACACAAGGGAGGACGGAGGGGGTTATGCGTTCTTCTCGCTTGTTTCAAATTATGAATTAACTTTTGCGCTTCAGTTCTCGAATTCATCGAGCCCTCTTTCTATCTCGTTACCTTTAAGAAACGCATGGCAGACAAGATGAAACATCCCGGTCAACTTTTCGTAAACATATTTTATCATGGCGTAGATGACCGACAAGTTGGAAACCTCTCTCGTTATAACGGTCACAGCTCCTGTCTCCTCCATAAGGTAGATTTCCACTTCAGCTTCTGCAACATGTTCTAGCTTCTCAGATATATCTGGTAACAATTTATCCGGTGGTTTCCACTGCAGGCTCCCTTCCCTCTCCTCGTCTCTGAAGGAGAAGCTGCCATTTCGCACTTTGGTTTTCATCACAAGCGTCCCATGTTTGGTTTTGCCGTTCATTTGCCCTCCCTTAGAAAACCCTGAAACATTTGAAATATCTGTTAAGCAAACTATCGCTTGAACGTGTTTTGTTCACTAAACATGCGATAAGAAAATTGGTTTTCTTGAGGTAAGGATTAAGTAACAAATGTAAACTTACTGATGGACTACAGTCCTTTTGAGAAAGGAAGTACATTATTTCAGACAGCATTCAAAAACCGAAACTTGCGTCCGCCTAAGTTAATACTCTCAGAAAAGGAAGATGTTGTGTATATCGTTCACACTATTTTAAATATGTAAGGACCTCAATCAATCCTCTGGACGAGAAGAAATATTTCACACGGGCTGGACCCCTAACGCATTACCACGGAACGAACATTGTCTTCTATACTTTACTAGCTAATGAAATCAAATTAAAAAAAGCGCAAAATCACCTCTCTTAATCGAACTAAATTATCCACAGGATAAAGACATTTGAAAATCGATAATTCTGGAAAAATCGAACTACATCTGACAGAAATTTCATCGAAGTATTCATTAAAGTAAAGAAAAACTTGTGTCAACTCAAAATAAAATCAACCTATCAATAATATAAAATTGAACACATCGATACTCTCAAATAGTTACTTCATTCCTCACCAGCATGATCATCCTCATTTACCATTACATAGTCATCTTCTGTTTCTGTTGTCTCCCTCGAAGCGATTTCTCTGGTACAGCCTTCCGAGAGTCCATCCCCGTTAGGATCTTTACCCTCTGTGTCCTTCTTTCCTTCTTCTTTCAATTTATCTCCTTTGTCATAACATCTCGCTTCCGACACAGACGTTTGTTTGTTTACTTCTTCCTCCACTGAACTGTGTGCTATATCCGTTGCATGTGGATGATTTGTAAATTTCTGACTCGCTTTCGCGTCTGGCTCCTCATTCACTGGTATCTTATGAAGAGTTTCCTGAGGCACTCTGGGCCGATCATGTGGATGATCTGTGAATTGCTCGTGCTCTTTCGCTTCTAGCTTCTCAGTCTCGGGTGTCTTATGAAGAGTTTCCTGAGGTACTCTTGGCCGATCATGTGGATGATCTGTGAATTGCTCATGCTCTTTCGCTTCTAGCTTCTCAGTCTCGGGTGTCTTATGAAGAGTTTCCTGAGGTACTCTTGGCCGATCATTTGGCTTCCATTCAAACTTCTGTCCACTCTTACTCGGGTCAAAATAATGCAATAGCGCTTCCTCGTGAATCTTTCGGTAACTCTTGTTCCACGAAAAGATGAAGCTTTTCCTTCCGTCAAGAAACTCATCTTTAAACTGAGAAGAAACCTTTCTCTTAACCCAACGTGATATCACATATGATTCTTCTTCATCTTGATTTTTGTAGTGATCGTCTCCACCAATAACAACTATAACCTTTCCGTCTGGTTAAAGGAAAAAAAGAACGATTAATCATTCGTTGACTGCACAAACAAAAGCTTTTGAGAGTCAATCGCTTAAGTCACGCCACCGACTCCAACGTAGGTTAAAATAGAAATGGAATGGCCGTCTTTTGTTTACAAATTAAAACTGCTTCTAGGAGAAATCTCATCGTGCATCCGTCACCAGTAAATGATATCATGTCTTCCTCAAACATTTCTGGCTCGGACCGTAAAATCATTACGTATTTTTTCAATCACTACTGGCAAAATAGAACTATTGTTTGAAAAAAATAAAAGAATACGTCATTGAATTACCAGTGGCTTGGAGTAAGGCTTTATAGAGCTTCGCATAACCGATTCCAGCATTTTCCTCGTTTATGGAAAGACGAGATTCATTCGCATGAACCACAAAAAAGGCAACATCCATCTGCAGTTTAGGAATGGCCTTTTCAGCCACATGCGACATTTCAGAAAGGCGAAAACTTGTCTTGACGATGTCGAAGCTGAGTTCTTGTCTGATATCGCCTTTCATGTTAAGAAGCAATTTCTCCACCGAGTCTAAACTGTATGTACTGTCGCAATTAAAAAGAAAGACACGTTTGCGACATTCTGTCCTCGCGTTCTGATATGGTTCATCATCAATTGCGTCTGAAATACTTCGCTCTAATTCGTTCTGTTCATCCATGTTAACCGCTGTTTACCGTGAAAATGAAAATGTCGTTGTTTCTGAGAAAAATGCATGACGGTAAATAGAACGTCACGCGAACAGACAGGAAGTGCGTGACACCGAGCGGTTTGGTTCCTTCAGCTCGCGTAAACGGTGGCATTAACTAATTTTATTCGTTGCAAGTGATTTATCTCAAGCAGGAAGTTAGTGAGTTAACATTTTATTGTTACAGAAGAAAGCGAACGGACAATCTGGTTGAGATACAAACCACCTATTCTGTCGAATCGTCTCAATTTTGTGGATGTTCGATAACATAATTTTGGAATTTACTTTCTACACGACAAACCTAAAGGCAACCTAAATTTCTCAGTTATTTCAACTACTGCTGTGTTGCATAAAACTTAGCATGGTTTGTCCAAAAGTTGTTTCGATCTATTTCAAAGTTTGAACAACGAATCTTCCCCGAACTAGCCTAAAATCTGATTTCGTGGTTGGAAATGTTTGTTCAACCCCTGAGTGCTCTCAAGTGTATCGCCAATCTCCGAGCTCTGTTCATTGCTTTTATGCAAGGGAAATCCAATATTTTTTTTAGAATGGTTGAAGCCTTTATAAAATATAACAAAAAAAAATCATAAACGAAGAAAAAAATAAATATTGCCCGAAATGTGCAACAAACGTGCACATTTTACGATTTGATTGATTACTAAACTGTGATAAATGTGATCAATCAAATCTAAATAATCACTTACTTACAATGGTTTTCCTAAAAATTCAGTTCTTACATGAGGGACAATCTAATTATGGCTTCGGTCACGTAAACGGTAATGGAATCTCTCCATGTTAGTGAAGGAAAGGGATTTTTGTGGTGATCGGGCTCATTGTTACCCCTCTAAAATTTCGATATGGGAGACATAATAGAACAAGACGCTGTTGAAAGCGTTAACTTGAGCTTGCTTGAGGAGTATATAAGTAGTAAAGAGCGAGTTATTTTTTCGGTGGTATGCGTGTAGGTATTGGAACCATTGCAGTCATGAGGTAAAGGGTGCCAGTTACTGAAAACAGTTACTGGGACCCAATGGCGAAAAGAAAAAATTGATAAAGTACTCAATTTCAGAAAAACGTGTTAAATGCAATAATAATAAGAGCTGAAGTCACATAAATACAAAAATTATGTATACCGAATAACAAATCAGGTAAATCGTTGATAGGCTAAATGCTGGCTCTTTGTGAAAATCATCGGTGCATACAATTTGAGCATGACCAAACAAACAAAGGAACTTCTTACTCGGAACTCCATATGTGCTTTACGCTTGAGTCAACCCTTTCCCGTTTTATTTTGTTTTCATAACTAGATTTCCCGCGAAACATAATTCCCGCATATCATAATTCGCACAATTTTCATCTAATAAATCAGATCATTCTTCCATGCTTACACTACTGGTATCAAAGATTCCAATTTTCAAGTCATACATATAAATGAGCATCGTCTTAGCTCTGCTCCGATCGGTTACTAGTAATAGAGAAACAAATATTCCGCGAAAACTATTTCTATATATAACTTTATAAAAACCTTTAACCCCACATAATTCAGTCATTCCATATAAATTTTGAAAGTATTGTACTACGTAGTGCTTAGATGATATGTCTAACAGTACACAAGTTCCTTGAGAATGACTCTTACCATAAATATCTCTAGCATGAGTGTCAAACACTTTAAAATGTTCATTATTAGGGGAGTAAACAAAAGCAATTGTTGCCAAAATAAATGATCTGTATTTCTCTGATTTCAATGACTCAAAAGCTCTTTTAAAGCCTACACAGTACTCATATCCCTTAAATGTCCTCAATGGTGACCTCGCCATGAACTCTACCACTATAGCTTTCACTGTATTCCAGTTGGTAATTATCTTCTGATATGAGAGCATTGTTGGTAATTCAGTTAGCAGTAAATACGATTGTCTCGCTAGTTGTGACAAGCTACTGTAACGTTCATTTCCAACATGTATTACTTGTTCTAAGTCACTAGGGTTGCTTATTCCTTTCATGTTATGATATATTCAAGCGCACAAACTCATTCCAACATAATGTTGTCCTTTACAGTGTGCATTTTCTCCAAATACAAAAACATATCTGCCAGACTATGTGGTGCTTTTATTGTTTTACCGAGATTATACCGGGAATTTCTTATTCACAGATATTTTTTAAATTAAATGTTTACAAACGCGGCACGAGACATCTTCCCCCCAATTGAAGGAAACAAAATATAACGAATAACATCAGATAATCTAAAATGACAGATGAGGCAGGAAATGAACCAAGCTACAGATGTCAAACAATGAAACTGATCTTCGATTAGCCGCCATGCAAACAGCTTTGAGCACTTATTATCAAAAGCACAAGACAGAATTAATATTACGTAAATGTATTCCTTAAAACCCATGTTTAATAGAACATCCTTACACTTTACAAAAAATCTACAGTCTACTTTACCCAGCTATAATTTGAAGATTTGGTCTCAAACGTTTGAAAATGACCATGCTCGTACACAGTAGTCCTTATTTACGTAGTTTTCTTGATGACCCTTTATGTAGATCATGTTACGGTAGACTTTAGAGATGCTTTTCATTCAAAATTGATCATACTCATATTGTATGCACCGATGATTTTAACTGCATAGAGCGAGCATTTAGCCTACTAACGATTTACCTGATTTATGACTCGGTCGACGATATGAGTAAGCCGTCTCGTAGCTCAATTATGTACTAGCTTGCTGAATGCAAGGAAATCGCAATTCCTCGTCGGATGTTGAACCTATTCTCGCCAAACAAAAATATACGTCTTAGCCATGTCTAGGTTGAGTTCTTATCTAATACCGCCTCCATATCGAGGCAGTTTCTCCACCGGCTAAAAACTGTACGTTTGGTCGCAGTTAAAAAGTAGGACACGTTTGCGACAACCTATCGTCGTTTGCGACATCGCTCTATTTCGCTCTGTCTATCCATGTTTAACAGCTATTTTCTGTGAAACCGGAATAACGTTGTTTCTGAGAAAAATACATGCCGGTAAACAGAACGTCACGCAAACAGACAGGAGGTGCGTGACACCGAGCGGCTTGGTTTCCTTAAGAAGGCTCTCTTCCGCTCACAAGACGGTGGCGACAATTAACTTTGTTTATTCCGTGTGATTTATCTCTAGCCGATACTTATTTATTTATTAAGGTACTTTTAGAAAGAAATGCCAGCCAGTGGAAAGTCATTGAAACGTCAAACTTCCAGACAGGGAGGAAACTATTTCTGAGAAATAAGTCCTTAGTCGTAACGTAATAGCGTACTATCTCATCATTTCAGACGATGCTTATCATAAATTCACGGCCACCAAATAAATTGAAGCTAGTGAATTGTACTATATGATCGATGAACTGATTTGGATAATTTTTTTTTGAAAAATCATCAGCGGACCTGTCAATTTCCCGAGGATCGAGTTCTACCATAAATCTTACTACAGTTTTCCCGACATTGAAGCACTAAAGAAGGTCTGAAGCGAATATTTAGCTGAGATTGCAAACTTCGCTGATAACCTTCTAGTGTCGCCGACGTCGGCAAATGCAGATAATTTTCTCCTTAGTTAGGGAAATGATCTTTAAATGTCTTATTCACTATCTACGTTATGTACAACAAAGCAATCTGAGCTAAACTAGAAACGAACGGCCGGAGATCTGGGGTCAACTACGTCATTTCCTAGAATCAAAGTCCCACGAAAAGCGTAAAGCGTTGTATCGTGCAGTCAGTTTAGAAGAGAAAGAGTGTTGCAAAATCGTCTCCTATTTCAAAATGGGAAGTGAAGAGTCAAAAATTGTGAGTATATGTAAATTTGATTCTAAAGACTTAACTTTAGTAATGATGCATGGGAATTGCCATGGAAGCAGGCAATGCGCCAATTCCAATTACTTTCGAATTCCTTGCGGCGCTTCGAATAAACATTCAATTGATGTTGAAGTTCGCCTTGTTTCCTTTAACAAAACATCAGCTGAGGAGTACGGTTACTAAGATGATGAATCCAAAAACTTCAACATCAATCGCAAGACATTATCGTTATTCCATGGCCACAATGAATTTTCTATTGTCGCTACCTCAAGACATATTAAAGGCGACTTCCGTGAACTTTCTAAGAAAAAACACCTCTGTCAATGTGCTATACTATCAAAAATTGGATCAAAAAATCGATGGGTTTCCTTTCTTCTGAGATGGTCATTGCCGCCGCTCATGGAAACAGCCCCTTGAAGCGAACAGATAAAACTTGTCACCGGAACAGGGATTTTAATTCAAGTTTGATAACACATCAACAAAGTAAGCCTCTCTCCCATTCACAAAAGTTTTCAGTAATACACAAGTCTAGAACAAGTCAATTTTAATTTGATACTGACGTATCCTTCCCAATATCGTCCCAGAACAAATAGATGCGGTAGTATTATCTTAGCAAGGAGATTGCCCAGGAACACTAACCTGTTTTCGTTGAAAATTTTCACATATTTAGAGATCCTAACAAGTTTCTATAATGTTTTGCATATTTATTTGTTTTGTTTTACTTCAATAAGGAATACTCAGGAACAGACAGCGTGGATCCGAAAGTGCGCGAACAAGGTCGGCTCAGAGCCCAAGAGGAGCACGAGAGGAAAATGAAAATGTTGCAAGATGAGTTAGAGAGACTGCGTTTGCAAGCGTTGCGTGACGCCGAAGAAACTACTAGAATTGAAGACGAAGAACAAAGAGAGAATTTGGATGTCCAACGACGCGAAGCAGAGAGGTTAGCGAGAGAACTAAAGGAAGAGGAAAAAATGCTCAAATTAAAAGAAACACTGATGAATTACGACTTTCAATGTCGCCCACTTATCAGGAAAGAAGCCTTCCTTGATTTGCAGGTAGACGACATTGAATTAATCCGCATTGCCTTAATCGGGCCAGCAGGTTCCGGAAAGACCAGTTTCATAGGTAAGAATAAAGTTTATTCAGGCAGAATGAGAAGTGCTTTGTTTCATCTTTCATATTGCGATACGTCCAGCCAGGTTCTTGACCAGGATTTTCAGGCCTTTCAGTTAACTGTTATTGTTAATTAAAAGTAAACTGGATGTCTTACACTTCACTTCATAGTAAAACTTACAGCGTTGGAAATTTTAACTCACGATGACTTCGTGATGCGTTACAACTTTACTTTTTTTGTGTCAATTTTCAATGCTTTTGTTTTATTTTGATCTTGGTTTGTTTATTTGCTTTCAAATAGAGCTCACAGAATTGGATGCGAAAAATAGTAATTATTATCTGTACGTATTCATCCCCAATTCCATCTTCTTATCAAAATTTTTACCAGGAACACTACAGCGAGCCATCGGAGAAACTCAAAGCGCTTTCGAACATGGACTTGGAGGAGAAGGTACTATTCTGCTCCATGAATATTACGTGCAAAAATATATTCGGATGCTAGACACGAGGGGATTTTTCGCTCAGGACGAAAAGCTTGTGGATGAATGCCTGGACATCCTGACAGGAAGGTAAATAAACATAATTTTATAATCCTGCAGCGGGGAAACGTGTGAAAAGCTTGGCTCCGATGAAAATCGAAGACAAAGCATAACATCTATATAAGATATGTCAAATACTTTAGTCCGCACGCGGTTGGTCTAAGCGCTTTCCACGACCGAATTTGCCCCAGCTACAAGGGGAAAATACCAACCGATAATATAAGTCTTCTTTTCAAATTTCATTCAAGATGGAAAGCGTTATGCTGTTGTTAAAGAAGCAAGGTCACGCTTGTACTTCCGTGAATATCATATGCTCCTAACTGAGCTTCGCTCTCCGAAAACTGCTTACATCTCGGATCGAACACTGAACCTCCGCAGATAAATATCCGAGATGTAGGCTATTGTTAAAACATGAGACATCAACACTGCAAACCATTAAAATCCTACCCATTACAATTTCCCCAAATGTGATTGGTGCACTGACTGCTTAATTTTTCACTAACCATTTTGTAGAGTTGTAATCGGACAGTATAATCGGATACTTGACTATAAGCGGACACCTGCAATCGGACAGTTGAAAGAGCCAATCATACTTAGTCCACTCAGCTAAATCCACCAATCACAGAATTGATCACAATAACCATAGCAACAAGTACTTATCCTGGGTAAAAACTGGGGAATTTCCAAAATGGAAAAATATTTACCTTGAAAATGATATTGTTTCTATTGGAGATATTTGTTCTTGATGTTTTTTTTTTTTCGAAAATTGTACTGGTTATGATTAATCGGTAACAGGACTTCGTGTCGTGCAATTCTGTCCGTAATCATACTCGTGATTAACGAATCGGACTCCCGCTTCACGGTCGTCCGATTTTGTTGATCACTCGTTTGATTACAGACCGAATTGGACTCCATTCAGTCCTATTACCATTATTTATCATGCAATGTTTTGGAATGAATTATCATGACGATGAAAAAGAATAAACAGTCAATATATTTGGTGCGCGGTTTGGCCAAGCATTCCTCAACTAAATCTAAATTCGGGCTTAAACGAAACAGCTGTGGAAACAGTACTTAAGCAACTAAATCTTGACCCCCTTTCCTCTGAAATATCAACCCTTCTTTCTGTCTGTGAAAAACTCAATGCAAATGCGGTTATATGCACATGCTGGAAATTTTTTAAGTTTGAATGCTGCATGATCAACTACATTTTTTTTTATCTCCGATTCTCATTCATGGAATTGCCAAACAACCTGCGCTATTGCAGCCTCGAAGGGAAGTTTCGTAAGGGCCCTTAGGTTGCAAAAGTTATATGTGCAAGTTTCCTAAAATTAAATCCTGTGTTGATTCATTTGTGAACAGAATTCGCCCTGGAGAGGAAATTGAGAGAGAACACGAAAAATCTGAAAATCGCTCTAGCGATGGAGGGCAGGACCCGATGAAGACAACAAAGAAGACTTCTCCGCTCTCTAAATGCGTACACGCTGTAATTTTTGTCGTAAAAGGAAACGACCGTCGACTGGAAAAAGGCATTTACACTGAGCCGCTTAGGAAAATCCGGGCTCACTTTCAAAGAAATGGTAGGAGCTCATACAATCATATAATCAGATTATGAAAGCAAAATTTTACTAATAATTCATTACGTAACTTTATGGCAATTATCATGTTTAGTAGAAGTGTCTTGTCGGAGAGGACTGGGGAAAAATCACCGGTAGAAACTGTGCAACTGCAATATATGTGAGGTGCCCCCTCGCGTTGTGCATGGTTTTGTCCAAAAAATAATAATAATTAAAAACAAAACAAAGCAATCTGTCAGCCTTCTCCGCTGACTCAGTCATTATCTACCAGTAGTTTTGTGCAAATTTATAGTGAAGTGCATGTATTTACAAATTCAGACAAACAACGCAATTAGTGCTTGCCACCAAGAAATGTTTGGACAAAATTGTAAAATTGTTTTTGCAAGTATGTCATTTTGGTGTTATTAATTTGGGCACCTTTTTGAAAAGGTAATAGCGAAAGTAAAATGTTTCAATGATTTGCTTGCATTTTAGCTCACCTAGTTAGTCTGTCATGCTACGACCAAAGATTGAGGGTACTTCTGAGACAAACAGGGTAGGAACTTTGATTAATTTGCTATTTTGCACGTGACATAGATGCATCACACCTCATTTCATCTATACCAGGTCACGCTCCTGTAACCGTAATCACGTGTCTGGACAAACTGAAAACTGAAGAGGACCAAAGAGATGCGTGTTACTTGGCAGCTAGGGTAACTGGCGGTCCAGGAGGAAGAACTCACCTCATTTCTAAAGAATAAAGAAAATAACTGCAGGATTCTTGCAGTAGAAAGAAGCGCTCTTGACATTTTGGAGTCTGCCTTAATTTCTGCTGAAAGCTTCATACGAGTACACAAGCAGAAAGAGAAAAATCAGATAGAAAGGGAAATAATGGCCTCAGGTACTAAACTAATGCCTACAGTAGCCAGGAGGTCTGTATCGGGAAAAACTGTGCCCTCTGTCTTAAGCACCGCCCAAGGCCTCACGACCTCGGCCACAGTTTATCCCAATGAAGACCGACCTAGGCTGATGAATCAATCAGATTGCAGGATTTCAGAGTTCGTTACTGAACCCTCTGATAAAAAGTAAACAGTTATATCCAGCACTCATGAAGAAAATGGCTTCATGTTTCCTTTCACAATGCGAAAATATATCTTAGTGAGACTATTCCCGCGTCAATTAAATTTGTAACTGGGCGAGCAATGTTTGAAAACAGCGTCTCAATCACACCAAGGTGAAACAAACCTATCTGTTTCCCGTTGAAAGAGACATGTAATGGGTTGTTATACGTTCTTAGGATGGGATCAACCATTAAACAAACAAACAATCACATTGAAGAGGTAAAGTGAAAACGCCAACAATGACTAAAACAACAATCATTGCTTTCACTTACTCTCTCTCATATCATTGTTGGGTTTTGCATAGAGGTTTAATAAGCACACACTAATTTCAACGGGAAGATGTGTATTTGAAATGCATAAAATTTCATTACCCAGTGTGCCAAATGAAAATACGCCAATGGTTGTCTACTGTTATTTCCAGCCTACCCTATCCAACTGAATATTTTTAGGAAGAAAATAATAAGATAGCTAGTTGCAATCATTCCACAGAACCAAAAAGTGGAGCAGACAGTGTTGAGAGGTTCTTTGCCCGTCTCATGCAAAAGCACCACTGGACCGAACAAGGGAAAGTAAATTCTGTACTTGACCACCTGAGAAGACAGGAAATCAACACTGTCATGGTCCTTAAGGAAATGTGGGAAGAAGTCAAGTCGGACCTGCCATTGTCAATGGGCATGAAGAAAGTTTTAGAACAGGAGATGGGACGTATTTAAAGTACAACTTTAACAAAAGAGCCAAACGTACTTATTTTATCTTTTGTTAAGCGATAAAATTGAGGCACATAGGTAGGTAGATAATCTTTATTTACCCATGGACAATTCATCAGCCATAAAAACATTCAAACATATAAACATGCATTAAATGGATAAGATATGATAAAAACTATACTTAAAGCACAAACCTAACTAAAGCTGCTTTCCAAGAATGCCGTGCCTGAACGTACTTCTTTAATTAAACGCTTTAATAACCCAAGGGACTCTGCTTGTCTTATGTCACGGGGAAGTCTAATCCAAAGAGTGGTGCCACTATAGCTAAAGATATTTTTGTAATAGTTTGTGCGCGGCAAAGGAACATTAAGCTTATTACATCTTATTTAGAAGCACTATAAGAGCCACGCATCTGCGTTCGTCCTCAGTTGGTATAAAGTAATCATTGTTCTATCATTGTGCTTGTCCTCGGGAGCTCTTCAACATACAGTCTCACTAAATTTTTTTTTTCGAGCTCCGATATTTCGGTCCGGACTTCAGGCTCGCTCGAACATAACCAGCGATACCAATCTGGTCAGTACAAAATGCAGACTGCAGACTGCAGACCGGGTACAAAATGCAGATTAGGCTCAAAATGCAGACTGCAGACTGGGTACAAAATGCAGACTGAGAATTTATACTGTTTTTTCGTCTGATACGTGATAACATTTCATCTTACAACTAACCGAGCGTCACGCAATGCTTTTTCCGCGACCATCTCACTATTATTTGCACTATTGTGGAATATTCTTTGCCTGTTTCTTTATCACAATCGTTCTTAATATAATTTCAAGTTTCCACACAGTGTTCTCACTTTGCGCGCGAGTTGGTTGGTGTGATGTCTGTACAGAATTTACCAAATTAATAAAACTGGTTGCAGATGTAAATTGAATATTTATCACATAAACTCCGGCGTTGTACAAGGTTGTCTGGCCCGGAGAAAAGCCGTAACAACATTCGTGAAAAAATATCGTATTTTTTCACGTGTGTTGATATAGCCAATCGGCTGCTTACACGTCACTTGCCTTTGGCGCCACCCGGTCAGGTTGATGAATGAACGGCCAAGCCTTCATGATTCTCAATACGAGTTGTTTGTCGGAGCTTTCTCAAATTATGGCGTCTAAAACAATAAAAAATCCGTATCGTTGATAGACGGTAAGGTTCAAACTTTCCTAGAAGGGGAATAAAACCAATATATTAAAAGAAAAACCGAAATTTGTGTATTCCGTGGCTTTGGTGTTAGCATTTCTTTCGGCTGAGAATGAAAATCGACAACAGGAAGATTTGCTTCTGGCCGATCTTGGCCGTTTACCTGAAGACCTTCATCTATCGGTAAGGACAAAGTCAATAAATGAGAATTTTGTAAATTGAAAATTACGACCATTTTTGTTTTTGTAGTCATGATTCAACGCATTTTTCCATCTTAAGAATCAACACCAACGCACTCTACGATTGTTATTCGAGGATTGTCGACTCATTTATTTTCATTCATTAATGAAATCGATTTTTCTTCCCATTAAAGGGCTATTGTGTTTATATGATAACAAAATAATACATGGTTGCTTGAAGATATGGAATTTCTCTTCTCGTGTTCAACTCGACATCTCACTCGTTCGCTGCGCTCTGCAACACTCGAAGAGAAATTTCATATCCACGCGCGCCCATGTATTATTCTTTATTTTAAACGCGCAATATTCGAGAAACAGTTGACAGCTTTGCACGTGGTCCATACGTTTCATCTTTTTAACCGATATGTATTCATTTTGTTGACCAAAATGCGGACCAAGACCAAAACTGTTCACAGGTGTACACGCACTGATTTTCACATGTGTTCCTTATATTGTTATTGGCTTACATGAGGAAGTGGCGATTTTGATAGGGAAAAGCGAAGTGTTGTTTTCGTGGCTGGTCATTTATTTACTTTCCTGGTGGTTTTATTTCTCATTTGTTCGGTGACTACGCAAATATCAATATGTGAAAATCAGACTACATGAAGGCTTGAAATACTATTAAGAACGATTGGGGCCTCGTTTTTAAAAACAAAATGCAATAGTCGCTTTGTTTAAAACAAAAGATATCATGAAACGGGCAAGGAATATTTCACAATAGTGCAAATGATCGTGAAAGATGAGGGTTATTAATATTTTGCTTCTAGAGCAACATTTGATGCCTGATTATACCCACCCAGCCCACCCTCCGCCCCACAAACACACCCACACACACCGACAAAAAGGACACTGTCTGCCTAATGACCCCTGCCCATCCCACCTCCAGCCCACACAACTTTTTTTCTAATTCCCATCACGACGAATACACAAGTTTTGTTATCACACAACTACCAAAAAATAAAAGAAAATTTATTCCATAATTCTTGAAAGTTCACATAAACCGTAGTCAACCGTACCTATAATCAACAAGTCCAAGAAATCAATACAAACTTAAGCCATAACATGAATAAGCTGGCTTCAAGAGCCCTTTGATCTTCTCTTTAGTTATCGTTTTAATTGAAATTCTAATGTACGCAACGGTTTCTTTATCATGTTCATGTTCTGTAAGCCTGCCTATACTAGGGGCAATTCGCGAATGAAGCTCAAAAATCAGATATTGCATAATTTGGCGATATTTACATCTAATGTTTTCAACAACAAATGTTTCAGACAAATGAAACATGCAAGGCTTCGAAAGAATGTTATCTTATGAGCAATATCCCGAAGAGAAATCTCGCCTCTGGTTGTCATCTTTGAAAAAAACAATTGATCAACCTTCATGGAGGACTACTCGACGTAACTACAAACATATACCTCAAGTCGTGTGCGTATCATCCAGATTCCGAGTGCTGCACTTGTTCTCAAATTAGTTTGTATTATGTGATCTAGCTTTTCGGCCCACCTGAGAAAACTATCTTTCCGGGTGAGTTCTCTTGTAAATAAAAGTAGCTTTCAATATTTGTGGGATTTCAAGAATGTGCCCAAGAAAGTCTCAACAAATTAAGGGGAAGTCATCAATGTTTAAAATTTAACAAACTATTGAAATGCAAGCGCACAAACAATTGGAGACCAATAATCTAAAGGAGGGTATAGTCACTACGCTTTGCGCATGCGTAAGTTACTGGCCATGTTACTGCTCCGTCCGTTTCATTTCTTTGCACATGCTAAGTTACTGGCTGCGTTACTGTTCCATCCGTTTCGCTTCGCTGAAAATGTGTTGAGCTCCATGCGTACGAAACTTTACTCCAAAGATTGCTTGAATACTGGAGTATATGTCATTTCTGTCATAAGCTTGTATCCCTTATGAATCCTTACATATATTTGATAAAAGATTTCCAAGAAAACAAAGTTGTCCACACGTTACTACATATCCAGAAGGATGGAATTCCAAGCACAACCCTTTATTGTTGGTGAATCTGCGTGCTGTGTCGGAAACCCCTTGAAATCAGACTGCCTCTAGCGTTCAGATAAAGTTAGAAGGGATTCTTTGCGGGGGAAATACTGGTGATCACACCACAACAAGTCAACAGCACAAATGATAAACACTCCAAAAGGTTTATTTTTTGGAAACTACATCGAAAAGTCTAATTCATTTCAGATATGCGTAATATCTCAAAAGCTTTCCTCAAAGAGGCAAGAAATGAATTATTTTTTTCTCTAAAAGATCAACCAAGCCTTAGTTTGTTTTCAAACGTAAACCGCTGTGACCGATGGCAAGCGCTTATTTAATCATGATTTTGAGAACTGAGTGCAACCATTGAAATGCAAACGTTACTTAATTAAAAATCTGTGAATAGCTTCATTCATTGCCTCAGAGGACAACATTATTCGAATTTCGCGCTCCATGTAACTTTTGGTACTTAAGTAAGTATCTCTAATATACGATTAGTTTACCTTTACATTTAAAACACCAGATTCATCAGACATTAACTGTATTGAAATACTACGAGGTAAGAATCTGAATTTCATCGACGCAATAACTTTCCAAAGAAGTATAATTCACTTTGAAACTTCTAGGTCCTTTCATTAACTTTATAGCCAACAAAAATGAATCAGAAATTCTTAAAGCAGTGATACTCCATCTCCACTATGTCATTTTACTTAAATGGATATACCAGTCCTTTACCAAACATTACCCAAATCTTACTATATCGAGTACTCTATAAAACGCCTTGAGAAAGTTTTCCTTATATCACAAATTATAACCATTACAATTTCTTCGAATGTGATTGGTGGATGAACTCCTTTATTTCTTACTAATAAATCTGTAGAATTGTACTTGGACAGTGTGATCGATCAAATTGGTATACTCAAATGAATCCATCGATCACTGAATTGATTCGAATAACCATGGCAATGGCTTGCCATCCCAAGCTGGAGACACTATGTTTAGAGCTTTTCAATGTTCCTCTCCATGAGGTAATGTGTTTCAAAATAAGAATAACGAGCCCCTCTTTCAATTAATCCACTTTATTTTTCTCGGAAATTGCAATGGTTAGGATTGCTTGGCAACAAGACTTAGTGTCGTCTAATTCGGTCCGTGATCATATCTGTGATAAACAAAGCGGAGTCCCACTTTGCAGTGGTTCAATTTTGTTAATCTCGCGTACAACTAACGATGACCGAATAGCAATGGGCAAATGGTTGGCAGTCCTATGTCTAACAGACAAGGCATAGAACCGAACGAAAAACTCCTCAAAAGTATAATACATAAAGCTAAAGTCCCTAATATTACCAAGTGTATCAGTTCTAAAGCCTTCTAGCGGATCCCCAGCATAATAATGAGGGGTTTTAAACCTCACTTCCTAGTTTTTTTTTTCTGTTTTTTTTTTCTTTTTGGGCGAAGCAAAGATATAAGCTCAAACATTCAGGCATATAGGGTCCTTGAAGAACTCAGAATGACCGTTACCTAAAATCAACAATACGCTGAGGTCAGACAATCCTCCTACAAAAGATCAGCCAACATAGGAAGGTCACGTTCATTCAACAATTCGTACAGCTCACCCACGCTTACGAAGCGCTCTTTGGTTATAAAAGATAAAGCTGCTACCATTGGGTTCCGTGTACGCTTGTCAAGAAAACGAATCTCTGATGGAGTCAGTCCAAGTCCTTCAGCAAGCTCCATCCACTCATCGCCACCTAAATCAAAGGGGTTTTTTATCTGTTTGTTTGCTTGATTCTTTTTATGTTCTTATAACAATATTCCGAATACGTATCAAGAATTATAAATTGCATAAATAATATTTTTTCAACCAAATGTGACCTGATCAGGTGAACGCACGGGCAAGGTAAAATGGCACCCTAAACAATAGGCAGTGCGTGGTGGCTTCAGAGCGGCGTGTCCGATGGCAAGACTTCGTAAAAATTTTTCCTTTGTAGAAAGAGCACGACAAAAATAAAGGTGCGCGTCAACAAGAACAATACGCAGTTTAAGTTAGCGAAAAGGCACGGCAGCGAGTGAAATGGCACCCAGTTAAAGTGAGCAAAATGACACACTAACTGTGTCCGCCTATGAATAACTATGATAAACAGCCTCTGAAGATACATAAAAGATTTTCAATTAAGTCTATTGTAAAAAGAAGTGTAAACTTGGAATTTAATTTTAGAACTGACATTTCAAATTAAAAATGCACATGAATTAAAATATAGTTGTGCTTGCAAGAAATTTCTTCCAAAACTATTTGTGAAATAAATAGCAAAGCTTACCAGATAAGCGGATTGTAAGGTCCCTGACTTTAATGATTGGCATGTCTTGAACAGGAAGGTTTTCAGGAAGTAAAGGACCTAATAATGGAAAAAGAAACCTTTTGTTAATATAGGAAGATAAATAGTTGAAAAATCATCAGAAATATACATGAAAATTTGTTTTAGCGCAAACAAACACCTTGAACCCACTACTAGTCAGTCTTTCTTTGGGACACGGCTAGTAAGTCTGCTAACGCATAATAAAGAGACTTCAAAAAATGTAGTTCGTCAGGTCAAACATCCGCTTCAAATCAAAAATTTGCAAGAGTTTATGTTTTCTTCGTGATTTTGATTTGATTTCTGCAGCACTCTCACGTATCCCATAGTTTCATGGCAGATAGGTTTCGCGAGATAAGTAACTAACCAGCAGTTCCAGCCGGTGTAATCTCTCTTAGATGTTCGAAGACATCAAGCCTCTTTAAATCTTTTGCTCTCTGTGCCAGACTACGGATTATTTTCTTAGTGTCATAGTCTGGCCTTTCAAGAACGTCTTTGTTTAATTGCAGCTTCTCCTTCAGTTGATGAACAATCTCTTTGGCGTCGCACGACGCTGACAGAAGGGATTGTTCAACATTATCAGGTAGGCAAATTTCGGTGGTTGCTTAGAAAAAACAAAAGGAAAAGACCAGTCATAAATCAATGATAATTAAATATAAGTTTTCACAGCATACGTTCTTCGGAAATTATTGACGACTGCTTCGGAGATTTTCAGCACATTAGTAATTACACAATATCCCAACACGATATCAGCAAAGTTACACGAATATAGCTTAGAACCTTTCCATATCATTTATTCGTATTATGCTTGAATAAAATAGCGAATATTTTTAGCCGTTATATTCATATAAAAAAAAATCCCAAAGGGGAAGTATGAGATGCACTCACCGGTAGTTTTACCTAGATTAGGCAACATTTCACCACTTTTGGACTCAAAGTCCGGGGTATCAGGACAGGCTCCCTCCAGCTGCAGACTCCCCTTTAACTGCGGCGAAATAGTTTGGTCGTCTCGCTGTTGTGTTAAACGGATTTGTAGAACCTCGTCGGCAGAAAAAGTTTCCTCATCGTCTTAAAACAAATAAAAGATGACAATTTCTTAGCCATGCACTATTTGCTTCTTCTGGTATGTCAAATGAAATGCATTTTTCAAACAAAATGAATTTTTTTCTCTTTCCGTTATCTAGAGAGAACCACCAAAAAACTTATACAGTAATGTTACCTTCAACTGACGCTAAGTTTCCGCCATCACATTTATCAATAGTCAGCTGTTGGAAAGAAAGAAGGATAATGAAACATCATCATGGAAATGCAACATTTCTGAACTGTTGTACGTTTAATGAGGAAACTTTTTGCTTGATATTCAATACAATAGTTACCTTAGGCAAGTGTGATAGGGCGATTACTTGGCTTACTTTAAGGAAACATAGCATATTTCAGATCTCTAACTGTTGCAACTGAACCCAACCACAAGTGCCTTTATCATCTCTATGGACCCGACTTCTGCCGCTTTCAGTAAGCGTTCGTGGTCTCATCTCATCTTTTGATGACAAATACAACGTTTCCAAGTTTTCTGTTAATCTTTACAAAAAGGAAGTCACCTCCGAAAACGGTCACATGTTATCTACAATTATTTACCTGATTTCTCATAGGAGAAAACCAAGGCTCGAAGTCTTTCACCAACACCCTGTTCATCTTAGCAACTGCAGATCTGGTGCAACCTATTATCTTCTTTCCGCTGCAAAACTCTGACTCGGGCCAGAAGTGCAAGCATTCTTCTTGCTTGCAGCCTTTTAAAAGATGTGTGCGGCAGTAGCTGACGACACCTCCTTCACAACAAACAGGGCACAAGAAACTCACTTCATATTTCATATTCTGTAGCCAACAGAATTCCCCTCGCATGGACTCAAGCATCAATTTGAGTTGCCTAAGTACTGCACAAGCAAAGGTGTCATGGTTATTATTTACAAGCGAACTACTCGCAGACATAGAACAGTGGGCCACCTCGTCACCGCCATTGCCTCTATGAACAATGACTTCAATTGATGACATATGGCACAGAAGGATTACGGAGCAATTTACTTCTTCAGAATGGTAAATTCTGACAAAATTGTGGTATAGCTGAGGGTGCTCTGGGCTGGAACATTCTTGTTTGCACCATTGTAAAAACTGCAGCACTAGTCGGGGAAACAGGCCAGGTGGAACTTGTCCAGTCTCAAATTTAAGAAAAAGAGAGGGAATTTCTGCAGATTCAATCAGCTCCATTATTTCATCTGGTGGGTGTGACATTAACATGGAAGGCACTAGGTACTGCTTACCACGTGAGCCATCCGAAGAAGGCCAAGAGCAAAGTAAACTGAACTTCTCCATGATAGCAATGAGACTTTGGCAAGTATCCTCTTCGCGATATAAAGGACCCCAAACATGTTCTAAAAGAGGTTCCTCCAAGACTCCTTCTTTTTCAAGCCTAAACCAGAGCTCTTTGAATTTTTTCTCCTTGCTGTCAAATGGCCGAATGGTAATAACCTCCTTAAAAACATTGATCAACCACTGAGTGTCCAAGACTACCATTTTACTCAGCTCTGGAGTCTCATCAAAGTGTATTAAAACTCTTTGATCATGCAAAAAATTTAGTAAAGTTATAAATTCTTCTTCGTCAAAAACGTTACACACCTCCCGAGCAACTTCTTTTGTCTCTTCAAGGGAAATCCACTTGTTACCCTCATCTTTCTTGGCTTGCATTTCTTTTTCAAACTTGAGCCACTTGATTGGCACTGCTTCTTTCATGTGGGGTAGCTCCTTGGCGACGGTACGTATTTCCTGGCGCAAGCGCAAGACTTCTGGACATTCCAGTTCATGGCCAGACTTGGTATTATCCACAATAAAGACATCATGTAGGTGCGTCTTGTAGGGTTTGGTCTGTAGGTGACCAAATACCATCCGGCCCAGCTCACGAGGATCTCCTCCATCACAAGGTTTGTCAGCGTGAGTGCACACTAAAAATACCGGTGGAAGTTCAGGCAACAAGTCAGATTTCGTCTTTTTAGAATGACTTTCGTCCTGAATGGCGAGAGACGCAACAGATGACATCCAAAAATCAAGATAATCGGCATTCGTTTTCAAACGAAAGCTGTCCTGTAATTTCGTGAACATTCCTTGTTTCATAACTGATTTGGCTTTATCGTGCAGGGGCCGGCTGAGGTCATTCACCAAAAGGTATATTGCTCTCGACGTAAGGAAGAGTGGGTGTGTAGTATAGTAAACTGTCTGTCCGCCAAAATCCCACAAAACGGAGTATATATCCTCTTCGCGTTCTAAGTCCTTATCTTCGCGCAAGAAAACCTCAACTAAACTTGCAACATCATCTGGCACAGTTTGAATATCGCCAGCAGGGCTTTGATCGCTGATTGTGTGATCTTGTGAAATAGAGATGGAATCCGAACCCACAAGTGAATCCTCAGGCACAGAGTTGGAAACAGAGTCATGGCTGGATGTATTAGATGCTACTGAAGCTGCGGGGATGGGATATAAGTCCTCTTCTGATTGTGAACAGCTATCTACCATATTCTCATCTCGTGCACACGATGTTGAAACGATAGCTTCGCTTACGCTTACCTCGACTGATTCCACCGGCACAAGTTCGGATTCATCAGATTCTAGACTCTCTTCTTTGGGAGCACTTTTTTTCTCACTCAGATGTTGGACGACCAAGCGCGCTGCATGATGCTCATAAGACCATGCCCTCTCAACATTTCGTTGTTCGTCTTTCTCTCCTGGTTTCCAAATCTCAGTTGACACTTTGAAATGAGAAGGATCAACGTCTATGCCTACGGTGCTATCCTCCTCTGGATTGAATCGCTCTCCTTTGAGAGATTTCGCCAAGCTGGTTTTTCCGGAGCGGTCCTGTCCAATTAACATGATTGGCACGCGTTTGATACATGTCCTCCCCTCTGACAAGGCCTTTTTGTATGCTCTTAAAGCCAAACGTCCCCGTGCACGAATCTCTTGAGGCACCTCGTCTATTTATATGAATAAGACAATAGCCCCACTTTATTCCAGTTACAATGTTACCTTAATTCGGTAAGACACTGACAAATACCCATAAATTCTTACAATAACAAAACTCAATCGATCAAATGTATTGGCAACAAAGTTATAAAGAACTTCGTGAACCACAAAGCAGCGAGTGGGGAACAAAACATCAAACTTGACACGACATCTGAAGAAAGCGTTGATGAAATGGTAAATACGCTCAATAAATCTCAAAAAAGTGACTTATTACAGACCAACTGCTAAACAAAAATTAAAAAAAATAATCTTAAACGCTTATCCGAAAAGATTTTTCATTGCAAAAGAGATTTCAGTGGAAAAATTTATGGCACAGTTATAATACATGAGAATACTAACCGTAATAAAAATCAGTCAATAATTTACAAATCTCTTTGAAATTTGGACGTCGCTTTGGATCAATATCCCAGCAGTTGCTCATCATATCATAGATGACGGTATTACATCCTTTAGGACATTCCATTCGATATCCTCTTTCGATCTCGTCGACTAAATGATCTGCGGGCTTAAACCAGACCCCAATTAGAAGCAACCATGGTGAAATACTTTCATTCCAATTTTTACTTTCCAAATAAATCCAGAGTAAAAAAATACAACAGTAAACCTCTCATTTGTCTATTTATTTGAACTGTTTGGACTTTAAGCTTTTAACTTTGAACTTACAAGAATGGCATAGCTTTTCTTTCTTGTTTCGTCATATTGGGGTTTTATAAAGTCAATTGAAATGCAAATGAGAATAAACTACACGATTCGAAATCAAAAGTTTTAACGTTACCAGCTACGTAATCTGAAATTAATCAAACTCAACACTAACCAGGTCGGAATACGGATTTTCACCAAATGAAAAAAGCACCCATAATAAGACGCCATAACTCCATACATCGGACCGGGAGGAAAATATCTGTAGATAAAACCAAACCAACAAATCTGGACCAATTATTCGCCGAAACCTGGTTTACAGTTATGATGTGCGCGCTTTGTATATACAGCACGTTCCTCGAAAGGATAATTGTTACGTGTGACCTAAAGTCCGGTAGCAAACATGTTATGAAACTTTTCTCCTCGACAGACGAAAAAATATCCATCTATACCAAAGAGTTTTAATTAATGCAAATAAAAATGAAATATGAAAAAAATAACAACAAAGACAACAACAAAATTATTGATTAAGAACATTTGTATCCTTGGATATTCTTTAAATTGTACTACTTGTGCAATTCATCGTAAAGTACGCCGTACCTCCCATCTGATTGCCTCTGGAGCTGTCCACTTGTCAGAAGTAGTTTTCCGCTCAGAGCTTGAAGATGGTACCTGTGCGAGTCCAAACTCTGACACCTAACAAAGAGAGAAAGACGACAAAACACTGATGGCATCCGTGCACATGCAGGAATTCTTGAAAAGTGACCCACACTCGGCTTCGCAATTTTTTAAAAGGCATCGTCTGAGCTAGTCAGTTTGAAGCTGTTAGATTACAGAAAGCAAATAAACCATAGTTCTCAAAGCCTCTGTGGACAGAAGACAACTTCCGCGATCTGACGTTTAAAAGTAAGTTGTGGAGTCTGAATAATGTTTCACTCTCTTAACCTTATCACAGAATAGATGACAGCTGGGGAAGTCAAGCTATTTCCTCATCTTATATAACAGTATAGCTCCATGTTAGCTATATTCATGAAGAACCTTACTTTTGCTGTTCCATCTTCATCGATCAGAATATTCCTCGCCATTAACGCCCTGGAGGGAAAATATATAAATATGAAAAGAGGTGATAGTTAGGATAAAAAGAGCCGCAAATATTGAGAGCATATCCCAGTTCATTTCACTCCGAGCAAAAAAAAAAAATACCCTTTTTTACCTCAGAATTTTTATCAATAGCTCTCAAGGTTACATTACTAGTGATACGATTCGTAATGTTTCTAAGCACTTTCTCTTCTCGAAGATATCGTTTGCGTATCGCACCATTTCTACTTTAAGTTTCTTAAATGATCAATTTAAAGACAGCATAGTGTTCGTTAGGAGAGTTTTGTTAAGGGTGCAATAAATCAAAAACATTTGGTGTTGAAGGCCACTTGTGATGTTTTGATAGGTTTTCAAAATATCACTTATGCTCATAAATCCCGAAATGCACTCGGTTCGTTTGATTCCGTGCTGCGGTGCGTCTTTTCAGTAATGGATCACAGATTAGGTCAAAATGTGGCAAGAACAACAAGGTGGCACACAGGCGCCGCTGAGTTGGTCACTAATGTTTTTATCTCATTTTGACGTCTTCTGTGATTTATTACCGTACAGACCCACGATACCAAGAAAAAAATGCTGCTAATGGTGACGTCATCTATACGTCTATCCCCCAATAGATCACAAGTGAGAACCGATCAAAATACGGGTACGATTCAATCGTGTCTCTTATGAATCTTTCAACTAAAAATCCAAGCTCCCCAAAATTTGTCATCATGTGTCGTTATTTTATACCTCAGTGTTCCACTTGTTGGTTGCAAGAAATTTTACCTGTGAACCACATCTTTGGATTGTAAATACCTCATACCATCGGCTACATCCCTGTGGAACGGAACGTTTTTACAAGTTAATTTCGAAGCAAAAAAGCTAAGTAAGAAATCATTTTAATTGAAACTTATCATTGGACCGCTTTCACGTGCAACTTTTTCGCCGTTTAACACTTTCACTCCCATGAGTGACCAAGAGAGAATTTCTCCTTACATTTTCAATCCAATATTTAGCAGAAAAGTGATGAGAATAGAGAAAAATAGCGATAAGGGGATTTTTAGTCGATCCAATGCCTAAAATTCTCCAAACTAATATCATAAGAATTGCATGGCAAATAATAAGGAGAATTACTGATGAGATCTTGGGGGTGAAAAGGTTAACGCATACAGAATAAAGGTTGCTTAGTGGTCTCTCTTTTTCTTCAATTTGAGTTGTCATGAATCACTTCCCCAAAATAGGTTTTGTTCGCTTGTGTTTTTTTTGTTTCAAGCAAGCTTTCAGAGCAAGACATACTGAGAACGAGTAAGGAGTAAACAGCTGCATTGCTCACCGCAAAGAATCTTTCGTTCTTTTCGAAAAGAGACATTTTTTCGAAAAAAAATAAGAAAAACAAAACAAAAACAAACAAAAATAACGCTATAAGTACGGTTGCAGACACACCACCCCTTGATTTGATCCTTCACACAGGAAAATACGCCTTTTAATCAAATTATTTGCTCGTAACATTTGGAATAACCATGGATAGTAAAGATAAAAAAAAAAAATAAAAAAATTGAATCTAGCCTCTCAATAAATGTTTAGTGAGGTCAATTTCCTTACTCAGCAAGTCTCACGAGATCATCTTCTTGGATTGTACCCGGGCCTGTTTTCGACAAGAACTCTAATAAATTTCCCTAGAAAAAAGGTAGAAAATATTTACCATAATTTGAAAGGGAATACTAATCCAAAAATGATAAGTAATATAATCAAATGAAATAGACCTCAATTAACTGACTGGAAAGCCGACTCTGTACGGCTTTTGGCCCAATAGCACATTTCATCCTTTCACAAACATTATATTGGACCTCTCTTTATCATTATACAGTCAAGTACCATCAAACTTTCCACTCTCCAAACACGCAGATTAATCATTGACGGACGTCTATCTCTATGCATTGACACTTTTTTAATTTAAGTCTCGCAACAATGTTATCGATATTCTTCAAGTTTAGAACTGACTCGAGGAAATATGGATCAATACATATTACATCAGTACAACTTTACAAAACTCGGTGCACACTTAAAAGACATTAAATTCCCGAAGTCTGTTGATTTTTCACTGTTGTGGACATGTTGCTGAAAGTTCAATTGAAATGACCTGCAACTTTTCGATCAAAAGCAAGTTTTCACATGGCGCGGAAACGCTTACCTTGCCACAAAACTCTGTCACAAGGTAAAAAGGGTTTTCGGCCATAGACACTCCAAGTAATGTCACAATATTCCTGTGTTGTAAACTCCTGCAAAACATAAAAGGCAAGCACAGTTGCCTGTCAGCCTGTCAATGTTTCTATTTCTGAACAAAAAGTTGAGAATTAGCTTGATAAACACCAATTTATTAAGTCCTCTATCAAGAAAAAGTGACATGAGCAACCGTTCCTTCAAATCTTTATTTTAAAAGACCTTGCGAACTATGGTAATGTTTGAAATATAATCCGATCGCCTCCGTATATACAGCCAATGGAGATACAAGAACTTTCCTTTAATGCACTTCGTCACGTTAGTTACCATGAGAATATAATTATATTCTCTTGTAATTACCTATTTACCTTCACAAATGGATGTTCACAGGACAAGCCAGGTAAGAGATCAACGTGCTTGAAATATTGCCCTTTGAAGATAACAAACTCACTAAAGAAGCAAAAAGCCCTAGCACTACAACAGTACAATGTCACGCTTTACATACGTCATGATGGCAGCCTCTATTAAAAACGCCTGAACATCTTGATAAATCTCTGGTGAATATTTTTTCACAGCCACCTTCTGATCAAGGTATTCAGCTTGAAAAATATCTGAGGGGTTAATGAATAATCGATCAATCCTAGTTTCGATATTAAGGTAAATTATGTTTCCATGCACCTACAGCTAACTGCTCTAATTTTCTCCTCACTAAAATTACATGTCTACTTAACAAATGCTACTTCCCGCGAATGAGCTCGTGATAAAGGGTGAAATGAATATCTCGTGGGCAAGAAATATAACAAGGCCTGGTTACTGTGGTAGGGTATCACGGGTGTAGGGATAAAAGTCCGTTTAGGACCGTTTAGGGCATGTCACTTGGTGATTATCTATAAGCCCCAGAATCCAATGAGTTGGGGGTCAATCTGCTAATTTTTTTTCTTCATTTAGTTTCGCAAATTTCACTCATTGAAAAAACCTTGATCTCTCAATGAATCGATTCATTCATATTCTTTCTTATCTTTCTATCTGTTGGCCTATCTATCCATCTACACATTTGGTAATATCCTATGTAAGTGTTGTAGTATTGTTATAACACCCTTACAGTGTGTAACTCCTAAAATATTATTGTGTAATTAAAGTGACGGAAGGTATGCTCTGACAAGAGAAACTTTTAGAGACCTGACTTTCCGGTAAGCAACAGTTGGGGGAATTAGGATATTTTGCACTAGGGTATTGTTGTCTGAAATAGAATACTAGTGTTTCATAAGAATCTTTTTAAGATTCAGGTTAGCAGGGTTGAAAGTCATAAAGAACGGCAAAATATTTTTAGTTGTTTTCGGTTCGTTTTTTCAAAGCCGTGTTGCGTGATGAGAATTGTACTTGGGCTAAGATCTTTTCGACGAGGTCCTGAGGATAGTCTCGTTCTATAGGGTGAGTTAAAACTTCTCTCTTTTCTAAATTAAAAGATTCCTTAACCGCGTTTGTTCTCAGTGAGCGTAGCAAAACCCTTCTTAACACGGACTCACTTCAGCGAATATGCGTTACTTTTACTGTCGTCAATGGTGGCCAATGTTTCCTTAAATAACTGATATAGGTAGCAAAACCGGTTTTGGAAACGTACAGCAGCTTTCTTCGTCAGATACTTTGTAGGTGCTCGTGTGGATGCGAGAAAGCTAACGACTTTTTACTCGCAGAGGTAGTCCCTACAAAGCCCAGAGAGGACGCGCTTCTGAGCTTGAAGCTCAAGCAACATTATGTACCCTCACGGCAAATGTAAATCAAATAGAGAGTGATTATTTATACTTACTCCCGAAGTCTCCTCTTCTTATGCAATCCTTGGAATAAAGGCAACTGCGTTTTATTTCCCATCCGCCTGAAAATAAAACAAATTTGGTAAAGATTCTACTTTTTGGTTAACCTGTGCCACGTTAATCGCATCCAATGATCTCAAACTGCCCACTCACTACAACTTGAGGTTACGTACCATTTACTAGCGTTAGTGTATACTTCAACTTATTGCCCAACTGTGTAGAGTACCAGTAACCCGCGAATAGAGTACAAATATCACGCAATAATTGGACAGTTTTATATTTCATACTGTAATAATTACCTGTTTAACCGGTCAATTGGCCATGCTACGCTTCTCTATCTACTTCGCTTTTCCTACCTTGTAATGGATGCGCATTAAACAAAGCAGATAGAGAAGCGCAGCGCGCGCAGCTTACAGGTTAAACAGGTCTTTTACAGTAAAAATAACCAACTGTACAATATATATATATATATATATATATATCTCATCAGACGTTTTGGTGTGTAGTATCGCTGAGTACTTTTATGGGTTGTGCTTGTCAAAATACAAACAACCAGTAAAAATAACAATAATATGGAAAATATTTATACGCTGCTCTTTTAGCAAGGAGAGATGAATTTTTTGTAAGAGCGTCTAATGACTGAGCCTTCCTCCATGAGTAGGCCAAAGGTTTGAGGTTAAAATAACTAGGAGATTCGGAAACAAAAAATTCCTCAACCAGTTAACTTTTTTACAAGGAAAATGAAGTGGAGATTACCCATATTACTCAAACCTAATTTTTTTTATAAAAATTAACAAAAAATATTTAGGCAAAATCATCCGTTGAAGGTAAAACATTTTCCCGTTACCAGAGCCTACGATAAAAAAAAAATAGAGATTCCAAAAAGTTATGTCACCTCAAGGGCGTCATAGTTACTTATCAGCAATTATTAGATCAATAATCAGATCTTGTTTGGCTGCTTACCTTTGTAAAAGGAACTTCGAGAAACACCAGAGTTAAATGTTCCGCTATGCAAGGGTTTTGCTAGCCTCGTGCAAAGTCCATCCGCTGACCTTGAATAACGCTAAGAAAAGCCACACCGTAATGCAAAGGAGCGAACGTTGGGAACAGGTCAAATGAACAAAATGTAGTGAGAGCACGTGTTTTTTTTTTTAAGAGAGATTCACGTGTCTGGAGCAGTATAGGTTGAATCAATCAAATATTTGCCATGTCCTTCTATGCTTCGTTTAGTTTGTTTTGCTTTGCTCCGAGCTTCGTTTGCTCTCTTCTTAGTGTTCTGCTCCGCCATTCGAGGCACAGTGACTCTAACATACAGTAGAATACTTTTCTTTGTAAAGAAACAAGCCGAAAGATTTCAGTGAGAATTAATTTGTAAGAGAGGGGGGGCATTTTTTTATCTCAGGACGCGATCTCCCCAAGGTGATGGGTAGCGAACTCGCAATAGGGCGAAAACTCCAAATACTCGAGGTCTTTCCGTAATTGAAATGGAAGTAAATTAAACTAATTTTATGATGTCATGACGTCATGGCAACTGCGCCTGGTGGTTAACATTTGCAAGAGTCTTGACCTAGTTACGAAAATATCATTGAAGTCCTATAACAATTATACTGGAGCACTGATTATAATACACCTTAATATAAATACCCTTCTTACCTCTACAAATTCAAAAAGACTTTCAAAAACAACTTCATCGTCAACTGTAAGTTTTCCGTCATCCGTCGTCCTGATTCTGTAGTGTTCAATCTTGTTAGCATAGCTGTGAAGAGGAATGCAGGATATGTAAACTTGTGAGCGGTAGGCTATGATGTCGAAACGGTGAATTGATTGATGTGTTAAAGCTGCAGAATGCACACAATAGGGGATCAACAGTAAAGGCATTTCCATGTAGACTGCCAAATAGTAAATAAGAGGAAAATTAGCCACTACAGCACAGGCATAAATGGGGTAAGACGAGCCTATTACACCTCTTATTATTTTCCGAAACAGACAATCGTAGGGAACGTTTAAGGAAAGTTTAAGAAAAATCGTTAGATAACTATTTCTTCCGAGGAATCACCTCAAAGAGCTAAGTGATGACTACGTACCACCTAGGGGTTATCACGACCAAATTTCTAAGAACATTACGTAACGAGTTCGCCAGTGACACCTTGCGATGAGCGAAGCGTTTGTCTCTTCAAAATCTTCAAGAGTTAACTTTGTAGTCCGGTAATTACGATAACCTACAGACATACCAGACCGAAAGAGCATAGTCCCCCTTAAAGTTGCCGCTGTTCCTTATCAGAAACATTCCGTCTTCGCAAGGGTTGAGGAGCTTCTCAGCCTCTATTCTGCGTATATCTCCATGAAACCATCTGTGATTTTGATCGAAAAAAAAAATCAACGATAGCTTCCAGTTACGAATTGATAATCTAAGCTGCAACTACGAGTGGCTTCTACGATTCAATACATTCATCAAAAATGCACAAGCCGGCAGGTGGATTAAAAAAATTAAAGGTTTGAAAAGATCATGCAACTTATCAAGAACAATTAAGTTAAAAGAAATCGCAATCCGGAAGGTAAAGGAACTGTTAACATAGATACAGTTTTATCTGTTTACCACGCATTGCGAAAGAGTTTATCATAGTCTTCGTTGGCATCACCATCTTCTTTGTTATCACTTCTGACCTTCATAATACGCGTAACCCCTCTAGTGCGGCCATTTTCACTCAAATTGAAAGTTCGTGCTTAGCACCTGCCACTATTGCCAATCACTATATTTTGGTTAACGCTAAGCCTTTGCGCGGTCAAGAGAATTATTTGATTATCAAGCTGAACTATAATACAATCTTCAAAGTCTACAACATTTTAGCAAACTTGGCGATTTGCAAACATTGAGATCTAACTCTTCCGAGGGCATTCAAAAAAATTAACTTACGGCATGGGCATGAATTCCACAGGGCTTAGTTCCTTAACAAAGTTGTAAGGAATGAACCCTCTTCGTCCATTACAATTAACTACTCTATACCAGTAGGGGTCCTAGAGAAAACAGACAAGAGACAGAATTAACAATATCCGTCAGATAAACCCAAATTGAAATTACCTTACATCTCTAAGATATCTTCCGAGATATTTATATGTTATTGATTACAAGACTGACTTTCACTGATCCGAGACCTCAGTAACCAACTGAATCTGCCGACTGGTGTGCTCAGCTAATAAAGCGCCGAGTAACGGTGAAGGAGGTCAAGGCTCGAGTCTCGGAGGGTACGTATGAACATCATTAATGCTCTATCCTTGTGTAGACGCCTGTTAGACAGACTAATCCGTAAGCGCAGTAAATGCAGGTCATTTACACTCATAGGTTCAACTTGATAACATAAAACTATATGAACAAACCGAAACCCCATTTCATCATGTTATCCACTCGGCAGCCACGCTCGTCCCCAAACTTCCGAGAAATTTTCAACCCGAGAAAGGTGAGTCTCACCGGAAATTAATACTAGAAATGACCCATCTCACAAACAAGAGGAAGCACGAAAATATACCTTTTTCCACGTGAGTTCCATAAGCTAGCATAACGCACAAAACAGCCGGGAAAATGCAAAACAGTTTTGCAAAGTTTTTATATGACTCACCCTAGTAACACTTTCAATGACGAGAAATTCTCCCTTTCTAAACGGCAAGTCCTAAATCAAAAATTAGATCTGTCAGCCCTCAATCCCATCCGTGATTTGTTTCCATCACATCCTGAAATAGAACTTTGAAGAACTAGCTAATTAGCTTTGTCCCTTTTTGTTCATAAACGAAAGTAGCTACAGTACAAACTGAAATTGTAGGCTCAGTTTTCGGCTAATCAATATTTTCCTTGTTAAAAATCGTAATGAACTGATGAAACACAGTCTCAAGAGAGTTTTTTCTTCTTTGTGTTAATAACGGATTACTTTGTGTGTTCTAGTTTGCAAAAGAAAAATAAATAAATGTTGAGTAATCAGTGAGCATTGTAACATCACCACTCCCTCAAGCCATAGTTAGTACTACTAACTATGCTCAAGCACAGGTCAATTTTTTGTAAAATCATTTAAAAGCTTACCTCTCTTGTTCTACGCCTGAAATCATATTTTCCTACCACTCTAGTTCCAGGTGACAACACTGACCTCTGTATAGATGAATGCAACATCAAAAGTATGTGTTAGTTTCGAAACGCGTAACTTGTGTACTTTTCTGTTAGGTTTGTTCCGGTCTATTATTTCTTCGTTGGTTAATGATTATTACTTAATAAGTTTTTTAATTTAAATCAGTTTCATTTAAGCACATGTACAAGATATTATATTTCATATTTCATCGCTATAAGTTGCTGTCGACGCCACTTATTTTCTCTGCTATTCATGTGCGATCCGCTATTGGCGATTTACCTATAATCATTAGGAGCTAGACCAAAGTAAGTTTTTCTTTATTTCACATTTAATATATTTCCTCTTTTTTTTGATCCGTATATCGATCTATTTCTCGCTTTCAGTTCACTCTATAATTGCTTCATTTTTAATTAGGCTAGTGTTACATTTCTCAGGGATATTTTCTTAGTTTAGTTTCTGTTGCATTTTCTTTTAGTAGCGATCTCCTTATTTTCGTATGTAATTTTGTTTACGTACTTCACTTGATTAAACCGTGATTTATATTGTGCGTTCGGATTGTCTTCTCCACTACACCAGTAACTTTTGAATGTTGCAGTATACACCTAATTGAAAACTTGTTTTCTCATAACAAGTATTAACCATGAACGATGCGATCAAAATGCTACAAAATTGCCTTTATTGTATGAATAAATGTTTATCATCTAATTAAGTACAAAATTGATGAAATAAAAAGCCTCCTCTGTGAGTGTAATTTCTGTTATTACCAAGATGCATCTGCCGTTGCATAAAAAAATCGGTTGCGTTGGACTAGCTGACTCATCTAAGTAGGTAAACTTTTTTCTGGCATTTTATGGTATTCCTAATACCAGATAAAAACTGAAAATCAGGTCATTATTGAAATGCATCCAGTGCTTGGACATATCAACACCGTCAGATGAACTCTATCAATTAGATATATTATTCTTCAACCCCAAAGTATACCAGGATACCTTCCTTTGGTCACCATGATTTTTCACAACGACAGGTAAGATAACCACTTACTTACCGCAGCAGCATTTTTTTCTGGTGCAGCATTTTTTTCTGGTGCAGCAATTTTTTCTGGTGCAACATTTTTTTCTGGTGCAGCATTTTTTTCTGCTGCAAACAGCTGAAAAGGAAGAAATGAAACTCCGTTTGCATCTGAAAATTTATCATTACCAATTCGAGTCTCTAGCAGACTCGCTCAGGTACCTCGCATCCAAAAGTAAAGACGTAATTACTGGCCTCTGAAACAATTACACAAACGAAGCAACATGTATTACCTTCCACGCCCTTAAGGGTTCATATTAAAGTGCAGATAAGGTTAAAGTATATTTTGGACTGATATGCGTCCCACCTAAAATTAATAACAAGCTTACAACCTAAAAATTCGCAAAGCATAATGATAGCATAGCAGTTATTTAGAAGAGGGCGGACCCAGTTTGGTATAAGCAATAATGAAATGCGCTTAATACAATTAAGCAAATATCAAATGGGTAAACAATTCAAACGCGAGTACACACGGAACAGTTCACCATATCAATTAGGGTGATCGCTCCGGATTTTTTCAAAAAGTATAAACCATGAACGGTGCGATCGAGTTGCTACAAAATTGCCTTTATTGTATGAAAAAATGTTTATCATCTTGACAAGTACAAAATTGATGAGATAAAATGGGAAAAATCTCATTTCTGTGATTACCAAGTTGCATTTGCTGTTTAATAAACAAATTGATGGTGATAGAATAACTGACTTATCTAAGAAGGTAGACATTTTTCGGTGTTCCTAAAACCAGGTAAAAAATTGAAAATCAAGTCACTATTAAAAAGCGTCCAGTGCTTGGACATGTTAACACCGTCAGATGAGCTCTAGCAAGTAGATATAAACGGATATATTACTCTTCAACCTTTATGTATACCAGAATATCTCCCTTTAGTCACCATGACTTTTCACAATGACAGGTAAGATAACCTCTAACCTAACACAGCAGCATTTTTTTCTGATGCAGCATTTTTTCCTGGTCTAAATGGCTGTTTTAAAAAAAAAATTCTGTTCGCCTCTGAAAAATTTAGCGCTGTCTTTTTAAAATTTATTATTGCCAATTCAATTCTCTAGCAGACTCTCTCTGATACCTCGCATCCAAAGATAACACATATTTACTGGCCTCTGAAACAATGACACAAACGAAACAATATGTGTGTATTACTTTCCACCCTCATAAGGGTTCTTATTTTAAAGTGCCGATAGGGTTAAAGAGTATTTTGGATTAATATGCCTCCCAGCTAATATTAATAACAAGCCTAAAGTCTAAAATTCGCAAAGCGTAATAATGGCATTGTTATTTTAAGCGATGATTTTGCTTCAGATTTTGTGCAGTGTCTAGGAGACGAGGAGGAGAGGGCGGACCCAGCGACGAGAAAAGAATATTCAAATACTGAAATTCTAGGCGGGGGCTGGTTAGATTGCGTAACTGAAATGAATATTAAAATTTCAACTTAAAATTAAGCTCATAACCTTATGGTAATCACCAAATAGACCAAGATAACTAATAACTAATTCTACTTAGCCGAACAAAAAACGAAAAAAAACGAAACACGTAACAGTTTACTACATTAATTAGGGTGATCGCTCTGGACTTTGTTTTATTGGAAGGTGGGGCCTAATTAGATCGTTATAGTTAAAATAAACGTCAAAGGTTGCATTGTAAATTAAGCTTTTAACATTGTAGGTAATCAAAACTTAGTATATATTAAACCAGCGGATGGCGTTGAAGGGGCGCTCTGATTGGCTACTCAAACTCCGAATAACCCTTCTTATTCAATTCGGCGCAACTCGCGCGGGATTTGCGCCCAAAAATACTGTAATCGTTGCAGAAATAAATTAATTAATGTCATCTTTTTGTGCAACATTATTTCATTGTTCAAGTTTTTACTAAAACAACTATTCACCTTAGTGTCGGTGGCCAGCGGTGGATATTTACCGGGACATTTCGCAGCTCGGTTAACATCCATCACTAGTCACCTCAAATTCGGTGAATGGTTGTTACACATACAAAGACAGATTCCTATCTTTAGCATTAACGAATCACAGCCTCAAAGAAACAAAATCGACCCGAGTCTTTCCAAACTTCCAAAGTTTAGGCCGTGGTTGTTTTGAAAAGCGGTTAGGTATATGCAATAATAAAATGGGCTGTTCGCTCTAAATTTTGAGTTCTCTAAAGAAAACCCCACACCTTTGCCGTAGCTCCCCACCTGAAAATCGCAAAAAAGTTATACAGATGTAAATGCGCGCTTTGTGAACAGAAAGTTACCTACTTCTTCATAAATTCCCTCCTCTACAGATCCTGGTACCTGTGGAGACAATTAAGCCAAAGTCAAATGGGTAAACAAATCAAACTCGAGCACACGGAACAGTTCACCGTAAATTAGGCTGATCGCTACGGATTTTGATTTATTAGCAGGCTCACTTTTTCCTTCTTCCACTTCATAAAGCAAAGACACACACCGTTGCCCTCATCATAGAGTGCTTTTCGATTGATTTTTATGAAACCAAAACCAAATTTATCACAACAGCCAAACAGTACATAGGAAATTATTACAAGAAGCCAAGGAGAATACAAATTAAGCAAGTGAATTGTCTCGAGCGCCAAAAATACTGTAACATGAAACTTTGCCTATTGTTATGGTTTAAATTTTTTAAGACAATGATCCTTTTGTTGGCTGGCCTTAGGGATTTTTCCGTCCGGTTTCGCAAAATTATACTCGAATCAAATCGGATTCAGTCGGCAAATTGTCACTGATGACATTTTTTCCCAACGGTAGCCTACTTTGGAAATCAAAGACAAACCAACAGGGGGTGGGTCAGTAAATTTCAAGAGTACGCCAACTGCTTTGACTAAACTTTTGTCATACCGCGCGCGCATGTTTCGGCCTTACTCAGCCTTAATGTACTTTACTCTTATTTTAGTCGTCAAGTAAAATAATTAATACTTAGAATACAGCTTGTTGTATTATATAACGAGTCGTTGCAGAAATAAATTAATTAATGTCATCTTTTTGTGCAACATTATTTCATTGTTCAAGCTTTTACTAAAACAACTATTCACCTTAGTGTCGGTGGCCAGCGGTGGATATTTACCGGGACATTTCGCAGCTCGGTTAACATCCATCACTAGTCACCTCAAATTCGGTGAATGGTTGTTACACATACAAAGACAGATTCCTATCTTTAGCATTAACGAATCACAGCCTCAAAGAAACAAAATCGACCCGAGTCTTTCCAAACTTCCAAAGTTTAGGCTGTGGTTGTTTTGAAAAGAGGTTAGGTATATGCAATAATAAAATGGGCTGTTCGCTCTAAATTTTGAATTATTATCACAGTTAACTGATTTAACTTCTCCAAAGAAAACCCCATACCTTTGCCGTAGCTCCCCACCTGAAAATCGCAAAAAAGTTATACAGATGTAAATGCGCGCTTTGTGAACAGAAAGTTACCTACTTCTTCATAAGGATCCTCCTCTACAGATTCTGGTACCTGTGGAGACAATTAAGCCAAAGTCAAATGGGTAAACAAATTAAACTCGAGTACACGGAACAGTTCACCGTATTTTAATTAAAATTAGGCTGATCGCTACGGATTTTGATTTATTAGCAGGCTCACTTTTTTCTTCTTCCACTTCATAAAGCAAAGACACACACCGTTGCCCTCATCATAGAGCGCTTTTCGATTGATTTTTATGAAACCAAAACCAAATTTATTACAACAGCCAAACAGTACATTGGAAATTATCACAGGGAGCCAATGAGAATACAAATGAAACAAGTGAATTATCTCGAGCGCCAAAAAATAGAACTTCACCTTCTTTAGATTCCAGCTAATTCAGGGTAATTTTGGAAAAGAAATCTTTGTTACAAATAACAACACATCCGCATGAGATAATGGCAAACAAATTTTATCCAACTTTAGTAAATAAATGAATGACAAACCTGTTTTTCGTTATTTGACGGATTCGATTCCTTGGTTTTCTTTGCTCGCCGGAACAGACCGAGAAACTTTGAAGTCATTTGCAACTTACAAATGCTTCGGATTGCTTCTTGAAAATCGTGAATTCAAGCGGTGCCCATCCTGGTAAATAAAATACATCAATAAAAGAAATACCTCTTTTACTTACCGGGGAAATCTTGGCTGAAATGCTGTAATGAAAAGCAATTGAAAATCTCTTTTTATGGAACGCATTAGAAAGGAAGATGAACCAACACGACGTCAAATTGTACTATGCTTGGCCTACGAATAATCTTGCACTTCTTTGTACTTAGGGATATTATTAGAGACTGAAGTAAAAAAATTCGCACGGTACGCACCACATGAGTTGTAGTGGTGTGTAATATCGCGAAATTCAAGAAATTCTAGGCCAACTAGAGCGTTTATCATTCGATGGGTCTTTTCGTTGGCTGAGAGCTCGCCGAGTGACTTTTGTGTAAAGCTGAAGGGACAAAAATGGATTTTTACAAAGGTTTATTTGGAGAGATTTTTTTTCTCCTCGTGGAACGTGGATGTGTAAAATCCGAAAGAAATAAAAAGTAATGAAATACTTCACGTTGGGACTCAATGGTTTAAAGGCTGTATACAGTCGTGTAATAATTCTCTTACCTGGCAAGCAAGACCTCGCGCCGAAATATAAAACCTATCCTCCGAGCAGAGTTAATAAGCTTACAGCAAAATTTATATAATTCGATCTTATTCCCAAATGATTGCACTGCGAGTCCACTGCTAATTAATTTTTGCAGCCATCATGCCTTCCCGGGAAATAGTCGACAATTTTGGTCCTCTTCCTTATTGCTCTTTATTGCTTCAGAGGTCGCTGACTTTCTCATAACTTGTTTTTGCTTTGCTATTATTGTTTTCGTTGGAAAAAAGAGCTCAGCAGCTTGTTAGTGACTCGCTCTCAAATTTTTTTAATCCAACTCTCGCAGAATATATTTAGGATTTACCCTGCATGAAAGGTGAACACTTTTTGGCAATGCGTTATGCGAGCCCTCGACTGCGGATAAGCCTTCGAGCACCCATCATGCCTGTCTTCGCTCGCCTGAAGAACTCGAAAATTAAGAAAAGAGCTTTTCAATCAAAAATTCTACACTGATAGAAAGGCTGGATCAGAAATGCCTTTTCACTGTTCAGTTACACTGACATCGCAAACCTTCACACCCTTCAACTAAAAACCTTATAGTCTTCAGTAGTCCGCATTTATTGGTTAAAACTGTCAAAGATTACAGAGCGAGTTTTCTGAAATCTCAAACAGATCGGATATAAATGTTAGTATACGATATTGGTAACAGTGAAGATTCTAGATGACCTGAACTGAATTGCGGTAACGTACATACTCGGAACATTAAGTTCAAAAGTGGAGTGGAGATGAAATGATTAAATCGATGGAGCTGATAACCAGCTTCGTTTCAAGAGTAAGGAACGTTCTTAGTGTACTCACATTTTCGCGCAGTGATATAAAGTCTACGTGTTGAGAAAATAATACGACTGTGGCAATCAAGAAGCAACAAACAATCAACTTCCGATGAGGTGTGACAACATGTTTGGAATGAGTAATATTTTCATTTTTATGCAAATTATTCCGACACAAAGCAAATCACAAGCGGCGCCACTCCAGTTGTGAGCTGAAACGCATCTTACGAAATAACAATCATGGCAAAATTACAAGAGTTTGTTGTGGAATATTTACGACCGCTCTAAGGAAATAAGAAATAAGTCAAATTCTCACAAAAAAAAACCTCACCTTACTTCCACAGTGCATTGCTTGTTATCTGACCGCTTATTACGTTAAGGGGAACCCATTTTAGCGAGTTATTTATTTCGAGGTTTTCTAGTAAATTTATTTGAGCGAGAGAATGTAAACGCGTACATCTTTCAAAGCTCATTGGGCTAATATATTTCCAGTAAAGAACTTTTCGTGTTTCTTAAGCATAATGCCACTGGTATACAGTTCTTAGGTAAATTAAATTTTGTTGGGCATATTTCTCTATTTTATGAAACGTGGCTAGTCCATTTTACTTTTGTATCTCGTCGTTCATTTAGTGTCGATTGAGTGTTTCATGCAAATTCTTCATTGCTTTCTTTGATTGCTTTCAATGCTTACAAATTAGTGCCCAATTGTAATTCAAGTTCTTTGAGTAAGTTTTGAAAACTCTTTAGCCAACGAAAAACTGTTTAACGAGCGTGAGAAAGGAAAAAAGGTCTTAGTTTAAGAGATATAAACAAACAAGTGTAGTCGGAGCATTGAAAATAATACGTTCCATTGCGTTCGATTACCCTTATATTTTTCCTTGTCCCTAAGCCAAGGTTGGCTGATAATTTCAGTTTATCTGAGATAAACTCTGCAACATTCTCGCGATCAATCTATCGTACACTTCTCCCCTACATGCCACTCAGACACTTTCGCCTTGTCCAAGTTTTTCCAAACTAAAAATTACCAGCAGAATGGATACAATGAAAGATGATTAAATTCAGTCCAAGAGACGAAGCTTCCATGAAGTTGTTCAGCCATGTTTCCCCGGGAGTCGAAAACAACGCTAAAATATTTGAGTATTTGCCTACCAGTTCAAACTTACCCAATTTTGACAATCGAGCGATTCCCGGCGCCCCATCCTTATGATGAAATAAGGGAGCAATGAATTTTCGTGTCGCTTGAGACAGATGAAAATAACAATTATACGCAGTGAAGTGGAATAAGAATTTTAATCACTAGTCTACCTGTGGAACCCAAACAACAAAGTTGCAAAATTGCGCATTAATTCTGCAAAGCAATGTGTAAGGGCGGATCCCGATTTTTTAAAGGGGGCGGCTAATATCAATCGGCCATCAAAGGAAATGTTAAGTTCAAATTTTTACAACGGCAACCCCAAAACGCTGCAATAGCCCTTATGCATCTTTGCGTCAGACGCGCAAATTTCACTACCAAGCATCGTTTTGAAATTGCAAATTTGCATAGTTTTAAATTAATAAAATTTCCAAGGCGGTAAATTTAAAGAGAATACCCAGGAACAGATGAAAAGGATTTTGTTCACAAACAAGGCTTGGTGGTGAAACTTGCTCTTGTGACGTAAACATGCATAATGCACTTATCAGCGGCCATCCCGGGGGGTTGACCCTGGGGACATACGGGGGAATAGCGCGGGATTTGCTGACTTTTGTCGCCAATTTCTGGCCCGGGACGGGGGCATCGGACCGCTTTTGCACTTCCAAGTCAAGATACACGGGGAAAGACCCGCGGGATTTGTAACATCGCCGCCATCTTAAAAATGAAAGATCCGGACCGCGGGGACTGGGTATTACCGCTGAACGGCTTCCAAAATGGCGACGGAGAAAAAGGTAAGCGTCTTTTACGTTGTGTGCAGAAAACAGGTGGACTAGCTATTTTTGCTTACTGTATATATTATTGTTAAACTTTTATTAACAATTATAAAGGAAATTACGTTAAAATTTAGGAGTCCTTTCAAATTATACTCCCCGGGGGAGAGACAGTGGTAGCTTTTTGTGGAAGAATATTGGCCCTGGGTAGGTGGAATTTGCAAATGTCTTGGTGCAAATGCCCGGGGGTTCCCCGGGGTCAACCCCCGGGATGGCCGCTGATAAGCGCATAAGGGCTATTAAGGAAGGACTAATAGGAACCTGCAGCATCGCAAACCCTCATAACGCATCAAAGTAAAAGAAATAATTACATTACTGCCCTACATTCGCGTAGTCTAAATGGCAGCACACGATACCACTAAGCAGAACATAAAATTAAAATACAAATTAAAATCTTTTAAAAAAATGAATAAAGGGGTAAGTTTCTAAAGAAACTGTGGTGCTGCGTCGGTGGGAGAGTATAGCAGGTAATTTAGTGTTAACAACTGGGTTGAAAACGTAAATTAGCCACCGTAAAGGGTAAAAAAGCTGACGTTTCGAGCGTTAGCCCTTCGTCAGAGCGATTGACGAAGGGCTAACGCTCGAAACGTCAGCTTTTTTACCCTTTACGGTGGCTAATTTACGTTTTCAACCCAGTTGTTAACACTAAATTACCCTCTTTTAAAAAAAACCTGTTAGTCGACCAAGAGTGAATGCGTAATCATCCGTCGAGGATGTGGGCCATAGATAATTTGTCACAAACCAGCCTTTTATCGATGGTAACTATATATGTATTCATGGCGACGACGGCTAAATCTGATAGTTGTTCTGTGGTCATTGTGTTACGAAGCCAAGTATGGATCCTCCGAATAGAAGAACACGACCTCTCCGCCTCGTGCTCCCCACGGGCAAAACAGCTAGAATTTTGAGTTCCCTAATGTTTGGGAAGAAGATGTTGTTTGCGCGTTTCGCTAGCAGTGTAGACACCGAGATGGATTCGTAGTCCGACGATGCCTGACACTTCCAGTAGTTTATCCAGCGAAACAGTTCACTTTTAAAAGATGATGGCAATGGTATCAGATGGCCCCACTTCTTATTAAGTATTTGACCACGTTCCACCGTGGTTTCTTCCGACTTTGAAACCATGACCTGAGGAATTAGAGCGCATAGCTCGTAATGTGCCCTCTTTTCGTTGCTGAAGTGACCTTTGAGTTTTGAGCAAATGACGTCAAGGAAGGATATCGCTACTGTTCGCTTCCAATATTGTGCATCCGACTCTGCTGGTTAGTTTTCATGATGTCTTTGTCTCCTGCAAACACGTGGACGCCCTTCAGTCGATCCTGCTAGTTGTGCTAGAGAACACCTTTGCGTACATACGTTGAAACCAAGAGTAGATCACTTTGCGTATCTCTGCCAGTATAGGAGCTGATCGCTTCTTCAATTTTCTGGAAACCAAAAAATTCTTCTGCTTTCCTGCCTTGCGGAGCCGTGACGAGTGGTCGGTTCTAGAATCTCCTTAGCTCAAATAAAGCTGACAATATGTCCGAAGCATGTCATACTATGTCTCAGTCCATTTGCCATTATCTTAGTTTTGGCATCCCAGCTCCATTCTTAGTTGTTTGGATAAAACCGCTTGTCATCATTTGTGGGTACACATCTCTCATTCAGTGTAATGACACTGTATTCATACAATTCGAAAATTGCTTCAGACGTGGAGGGCCTCTCGATCCATCTCGACTCGTACAAATCTTTCAGCCTGTGCTTCTTATTCTCCGGGGAAAGGGCGTCAATTACGATCGATAAGAATTTCTGTCGCTTTGGTGAGTTGTCAAAGAAACTGAATAATTCATGGCAAGAATCCATCATGTTCTGAATTGACTTTATTTTACATGCGTGGCAGATAACGAGGTTGATCGAAAGAAGGCAACAACCTTGATACTCTGCATCGGGTACACACCTCGCTATTTCAGCTTGAACTCCCTTTTTATCTGAGCTCATTGACGCATTAGCGTAATATGCTTCTCCACGGCAATTTGTAATGTCAATTGCATGCTTTTGTACACTGTTTAGGATTGCAGTAGTAATAGCTGCACCAGTGGTTCCTGGCAAATCGCACATGTCAATCAAAACCTCACGCTTTATTGGATTGGACGGGTCAGCAATGAAATCAAGCAGTTGGGGACACACGGACAACACTTCACGTCCCTGAGACGTCGTTTCGTTGGCAATTTATGTGAAATGCGGATTCTTTTCAAGACATTAAGTCGACATTTAAGACGAATATAAGTACTTCTGAGACAAACAGGGTAGGAACCTTGATTAATTTGCTATTTTGCAAGTGACATAGATGCATCACACCTCATTTAATCCATACCATATCCAGGCCACACTCCTGTAACTGTAATCACGTGTCTGGACAAGCTGAAAACTGAAGATGGCCTCATTTCTAACTACACAGAAGAGAATAATTGCAGGAGTCTTGCAGGAGTACGAACCGCTCTTAACATTTTGGAGTCTGCTTTAATTTCAGGGTTCGTTACTGAACCCTCTGATATAATGTACGCGGTTAAGAAAATGACTTTCATGTTTCCTTCCACAATGGGAAAAATACACCTTCATTAGGCTATACCCGCGTCAATTCAAATTGTAAACTAGCCGAGCAATGTTTGAAAACAGCGCCTCAATTACACTGAGGTGAAACAAAGCTATCTGTTTCCCGTTGAAAGAGACATGTTGTGGGTTGTTATACGTCCAAGGGATAGGATTAACTATTAAACAATCAAGCAATCACAGTGAGAGTTAAAGTGAAAACACAACAGCAACTAAAACAACCTTTATTTTCACTTGCTCTCTCTCTCTCTCTCTCTCTCTCTCTCTCTCTCTCTCTCTCTCTCTCTCTCTCTCTCTCTCTCTCTCTCTCTTATCATTATTTGGTTTTACAAAGAGGTCTAATAAGCTCACACTGCTTTCAATGGGAAGTTTTGAATTTCAGAGTCACAAGCATTTCATTACCAAATGTATTACATGAAAATTCAGTAATGGTTGTCTAGAATTATTTCCAGCCTATTTCTACCCATGTTACTGCTCCATCCGTTTCGTTTCGCTTGAAATTGTGTTGAGCTCTATGCGTACAAAACATCGCTCCAAAAGTTGCTTCTACACTAATTATTGGAGTATATGATTTCTGTCATACGCTTATATCCCTGATGAATCCTTACATGTATTTGACTTAAGATTTTCCAAGATGACAGCGTTGTTCAACCCTTTAGTGTTGGTGAGTCAGACAGCCTCTAGCGTTCAGATATAGTTTGAAAGGATTCTTTGCGGGGAAAAATAATGGCGATCACACCAAGACAAATCAACAGCACAAATAATAAACACTCCAAAAAGTTTATTTCTGGCAAACTATATCGAAAAGTCTTCTTCATTTAAAATATGCATAATATCTTAAAAGCTTTCTTCAAAGAGGCAAGAAATGAATTATTTCTTTCTCTGGAAGTTCAACCAAGACTTAGTTTGCTTTCAAACGTACACCGCTGTGACCGATAGAAAGCGCTTATTTAATCATGATTTTAAGAACTGAGTGCAACCATTGAAATGCAAACGTTACTAATTAAAAATCTGTGAATAGCTTCATTCATTGCCTCAGAGAATAACATAACTCTTTTCGAATTTCACGCTTCATGTAGCTTTTGGTACTTACGTAACTACCTCTAATATACGAAATATTAGTTTACCTTTGCATTTTTTAAAACATCAAAATCATCAGATATTTGCTGTACTATACTATGAGGTAAGAATGTAAATTTCATCGACGCAATAACTTTTCAAAGAAGTATATTTCGCTTTGAAACTTCTAAGTCCTTTCATGGGTATAATATTCGAGGAATTTCAATTCATTAAATTTATAGCCAACTAAAATGAATCAGAAACTCTTAGAGCAGTGATCTTACATCTCCACTATGTCATTCTACTAAATGGATATATCAGTTCTTTACCAAACGTTTACCCAAATCATGCTATATCGAGTACTCTATAAAGCGCCTAAAACAAGTTTTCTTATATCATAAATTATAACCATTACAATTTCTTCGAATGTGATTGGTGGATGAACTCCTCTATTTTTCACTAATAAATCTGTAAGGCTATACTTGGACAATGTGATCGATCAAATGGTATACTCAAATGATCCATCAATTACTGAATTGATTCGAATAACCATGGTATGGCTTACCATTTCAAGCTGGGAACACTGTTTCGAGCTTTTCAGTGTTCCTTTCCTTTAGGTAATGGATTTAAGAAGAATGACAAGCCCCTCTTTCAATTAATCCACTTTATTTTTCTCGGAAACTGCAATGTTTAGGATTAATTGTACAACATACTTGGTGTCTCCAATTCGGTCCGTCATCATATTTTTAATAAACAAAGCGACAGAGTCCCGCTTTGCGGTGGTTCAATTTGTTAATCTCGCGTACGACTAACGATGACCGAAAGGCAATGGGCAAATGGTTAGCAGCCCTATGTCTAAGAGACAAGGCATGGAACCAACGAAAAAACTCCTGAAAAGCATAGTAAGTGAAGCTAGTGTCCCTACATTACCAAGTGTATCGGTTCTCAAGTCTTTTAGAGGACCTCCAGCATAATAGTGAAGGGTTTTGAACCTCAATTCCCAGATTTTTCTTTTTGGCAAGGCAAACGATATAAGCCCAATATCCAGGCATATCGGGTCTTGAAGGTCTCAGATTGACTTGTACCTCAGATCAACAATATGCCGAGGTCAGGCAATCTTCTTACAAAAGATC